>NC_054741.1:67971753-68076753 GCF_018143015.1 Lytechinus variegatus
CAACAGTTCATGAATATGGTGATCTAAAAAGTATGTTATAATAAATCATTCTTGAGCTGGTAAAAACAGAATTGGCAAATGATCTGTATGTGTGAATTTTAAGTGTGTAATAAGGATGCATACGTCTATGAAAGTAAAAGGACCTTTAGTCTGCAGGTTATAACAGAAGTTTTCTGTCATTCATCAGTTTTATAAACCATAAGAAGAAATCAAATTCAGAAACAAAGAAATAACGAATGCCACTTGAGTAGATGGCCTCAAAAGTTGTATCCATTTATGCACCCCTAACCCCTCTTTCAATGGAAAATAGTGACACAATTTGTGAAAAAACATGCAGTAAATGAGACAGATTTGAGGGTACATCACAAGTTACTACTACCTTGCAGTTTGAAGTTTACACCCCAAAGCCCTTTTCCTTATACACATAACTATATTCATTCAAACTTGAGTCTACTATTTAGTAGATACTCTAAATAAATTTGCGGCTCTTTTCGTCATATCTTGATCTTTCATTGCTCAATTGTATGTTTTATTGGAATTGAATAAATTAATTGAATTGAAGCCACACACAGCAGCTCCATTGCATCTCGGAATGGTTTCAACAACTGATTTATACCTTTTTATCACTAGGATGTGCAATGCTTGGGTGGGTGATTGTTCTTGACTTGTATGGGGGCCCTTTGACCAATGCATAACACACGCATGTAATGAGCATCACAAAGAGGAAGTAACTTGTATACATCAGGTGCATGTTGATAAGAGAGCGCTGAGCCTGTATAAAATGGCAAAATGAAATACATAACATGAAAAATTCAAAAGAACATACCCAGATTCCAATAGTAGTCTGCTTATACATATCATTTGATACATTAGAGTAGCATATCTTGGTGGTTAACAGATCAGGGGCCCATTGAAGAAAGAGTTGCGTTTAAACGCAAGCCAAAAAATCAATCGCAAGTCCCAAAGGTGCACTGTTGATTGGTTGAAAATCAAGTTGCGCATGATTTTTAGAATTGCGATTGATTGCAACTCTTTCTGCAATGGGCCCCTGATTCTGGGTTGCCCGCACATTTTGTATGTGCTTTCTCCTCTCCCAGGGGAATACTCCAGCAAGAATTTCATCACTCAATTGCTGTACACCTTTGCTTTTGAATCCTGCAATAATGAATTAAATGATCAAGAATTTAAGACCTGGTAAAACAATTGAAACAGTTGAAAAAATTGCACACAAATTAAGAAAAATCTACATGTGAACTTCATGAGCAAAGGAAATAAGATTTGCACAGAAAGAGATCAAAGCGGAAATCATTCACTTGACAATTAATTATACACCCAATGATGGGTAAAAACCATGGATTTTCGTAATTATACCCTAAGGAAATGCAAAACATTAGGTGACTCTAAAAAATTAGTATGGAGATATATTACTACAGGCACTTCTACCACCATTTGACCTCCGACTGCAGCATGACATGCAGGTCTCCTAACTCCATCTACAATCCAATTTTGGGTGAAAAGTGAATTGCGGTTGCAAAGTTAGAAGTCATAAGAGAGCCTGGAACGTAAACTTTAAAGTTGACCTAAAATGACCTTACCATGTGACCTGCGACTGTAGCATAATATGCAGGTCCCCCAAGTCCATCTACCATCCAAGTTTGGTTGAAAAGTGACTTATGGTTGCGGAGTTATGTGTCATAAGGCTAGTGACGGACAACATTTGGATCCCTAGGTCTCGCCTTCACCTCTGGTGGGCGAGACAAAAATTACAACTACGACTTTTTTTTATATAAACTAATGTCGTTAATGTCATTATTCTTCCCCTTTTCAAAGTTACAGAAATAAAATATTAATGAAGATATAAGGCAGCAAAAACAAATTAAAATAGGTGGTATTTTGATTTACATCCAGCTCATGAAGCATGTATTTCACCTGGCAGAAAGAAGCTACTTTTTGAAGACCTGCCTACTGAGTGCTAACTGATAGTAAAATACCATTAAGCTGTTGATCACATTAATGGAATATAGTACAGCAAAACATATTGTTGCTTCTCAAAGTTCTCATATATACCCCCTAAGCATATGGATGACTGTAACTTTAAGGAAACTGATAACCAGATATATTGCAATACAAGCATAAAAACTGGCTGCTTCCCCCCCAAAAAAAAATGTACCTAGTACGCTTATCCAATCCAAGATCATGCTCAAACTGATAAGTTGTTTTTTGAAGCAATACTAATTTGTTCTAAGCCAATTGGACGTAAGGCGTAAATCCAGGCGGTGAACCTATTGTTCAGGGGGATCAACTATTATTCCACCCCCCTCCCAACTTAAATAGTATGACGTTGAATATTTATGCCAGTGGGTGTAATTCACTATATATTTCATGGAATGCTACCCAGATCAAATCAAGTAAAAGGTCAATAGTTGGTTCATCCAGCTGTCTTAATAATCCGCTTTTATATAGCACTTAATACATCGGGTGTCTAGGCGCTTTACAGTTGTATTATAAAATCGGTCATCGGATTCAATCAGTCATTCCGCACACAATGAGTGCACATCATCCGCTCCCTAGGGAGTATTCCAGTCAGTCGCCGGTAAGGCGCACACAGTACTGGAAAGCTACAATGACTTTCACATCCTACCGTTTAGCACCTGGGTTGAGAGTGGCAAAGTGTGGATTAACGCCTTGCCAAAGGACGCCAGACCACAGGGGGATTCAAACACACGACCCTGTTTATAAGGCGTGGTCAGAACCACCACACCACGGCTCCTCCACATGTGCTGTATTGTTATCTACCAAGCTTGGAATGACTGAGTTTATGGTAGAACTGATGATCAGCTCTATATCAATGAAAGAACACACCTGAATCGTTCCTCTACTGTCCTGTATCTACAGAGCAAGGCAAAATTCAGGGTCAAACCAATGGGATGCAAGGCATACTCTCCTGCACACACTAACTGAGCTTAAGAGTGACTAAGCTTAGGGTCAAGCGAGGACTAGCATCAAATCAGTAAAATACCAAAGCACATTGGCACCCAACTCTCATGTGCCTACCAAGCTCAATATGACTACTGATGATTACATGTATCTTTAAATTATTAGAAAACTATAACTGACTGATCAGTTCCCCTGACCCTCGTATTCCTTTGAAATTCAGAATAATTGTAAGTTCTGGGTCAAACTGGGGACAACTTGGATCTGACTGCTGATTTCCTCTAAACTTGTATAAGACCAGAGACAGATTTTGGTGATTCTCCAATACTTTTTCAGCTTAGCATGACAGAGTTTGGAGCCACTTGGAAATTAATAAAAGACCACAACTTATTGGTCTTCAAAATCTCCTGTACCTACCGAACTCAGCATGACTGTAAGTTTAGGGTCAAATTGATGATCAGGTTTGGCAACGGTCCCATCACTGCACCATTGTACTGGATCAACTTTGCTTGGTTTCACTTGCATCTTGGTCACTTTCTCTGGCTTTGCTGTTTCTGATGCGTTGCAAATTCCTGGATGTCTGAAACAAGCAAAAATATAATCAAACATAAGTATTGATCATCATAACTTTGCAAGTCCTTTTCTTCAGCCTATTTTTGTCACTGATGCATACTCAGTACTCAGCATTTATATTAAACAATTGAGTACAAAACCTTATCAGACTCATCAAATCAAGAGGTGGCGCATTCAAATAAACTGAAACTGCGGCAGGTATGATAATGTAAATAATTGGAATATATAAATCAATATTTGCTATATAATATCCCCATTCTACATGTTCATGACCAATACCCGATTACAAACTATTCCAATATTTAAGACAAAATGTCAACCTCTTCATTTCATCATTGTCTTGATCTATGATTTTCCCTTTCCCTCCTCTTTCTTCTTACTTCCTAAACTAAATCATTTTTCCTTTCTTTACTTCTCTGGATTTGTTCAATTCACATCAATTTTTCTGAATTCTTGTATTTGTGTCCTTATGTACTTGACTTCTATAACATGCAAGAACGAATTTTCAGCAAATGGTTGTTGTTAATGTTTACATTTTAGCCTAATAATTTATCAAATTCATAAATTATTGCACGCAAATAAAAACAAGTGGAATGCCTCTGGCCGTCTCACCTGCATCACGCGGTTCAATATAGCAGCAGTGCTGACTTTGAATACTACTCTAACTCGCACAAGATGTTCAGTGATACATGGTTACTCTTATGTCCACTTTTTATGAACGAGACCAATAAACTTACAGAGATATGATGGTTATTCAACAAAAAACCCCAACATGGCCAAAGTTCATTGACCATACATGACCTTTGACCTTGATCATGTGACCTGAAACTCGCACAGGATGTTCAGTGATACTTGATTACTCTTATGTACAAGTTTCATGAATAAAATCCATTAACTTTCATAGTTTTGATGGTAATTCAACAGATAAACCCAATTCGGCCAAAGTTCATTGACCTTTGACCTTGGTCATGTGACCTGAAACGCGCACAGGATGTTCAGTGATATTTGATTACTCATATGTCCAAGTTTAATGAACTAGACTAATAAACTTTCAAAGTTATGATGGTAATTCAACAGATACCCCCGATTCGGCCAAAGTTCATTGACCCTAAATGACCTTTGACCTTAATCATGAGACCTGAAACTTGCACAAAATATTCAGTGATGCTTGATTACTATTATGTCCAATTTTCATGAATCATATCCATAAACTTTCAAAGTTATGATGGGAATTCAACAGATATCCCCAATTCGGCCAAAGTTCATTGACCCTAAATGACCTTTGACCTTGGTCATGTGACGTGAAACTCATGCAGGATATTCAGTGATACTTGATTAACCTTATGTCCAAGTTTCATGAACTAGGTCCATATATTTTCCAAGTTATGATGACATTTCAAAAACTTAACCTCAGGTTAAGATTTCGATGTTGATTCCTCCAACATGGTCTAAGTTCATTGACCCTAAATGACCTTTGACCTTAATCATGTGACATGAAACTTTAATAGGATGTTCAGTAATACTTGATTAACCTTATGGCCAAGTTTCATGAACTAGGTCCATATACTTTCTAAGTTATGATGTCATTTCAAAAACTTAACCTCAGGTTAAGATTTGATGTTGACGCCGCCGCCGCCGTCGGAAAAGCGGCGCCTATAGTCTCACTCTGCTTCGCAGGTGAGACAAAAATGAATGTACATGTATAACCAAATGAATAAAAAAATAAACATATAAAATACACTCAGCAAAAATAGTTCTTGGACACCTATAAAAGTTAAAATATTCCATATAGATATTTGATTAAAGGCAAATTATTGTATGTCAACATGACCAGACAATATTCCTCTTCAAGTATGATATGAAATTTTCATGTGAACAGTCATGTATGGGTGGTTAAATGCTTTAAACAAACAATAGCAATGTCAGTAAAAGAAAATTGCAAGAAATGGACCAGTCAGTGCATGGCTGGTTACAGGCATTAAACAATAGCAATAACAATAGCAAAGACTAACTTTGATTTAAAATTCTAGTTGAAAAGTGATGTATCCAAGGTGGATAACTTTCTCTTCTCTTTTAGAGTGGTATTTGACTTAAAGTTTGCTTTTATCGTTTGATGGATATTTATGCCACATAAACTTTCACAACTGAAAGAATGGCTGATCGTTTTCTTGCAATTTTCTTTAACTGACATTGCTATTGTTTAATGCCTGTAACCAGCCATGCACTGACTGATCCATTTCTTGCAATTTTGTTTTACTGACATTGCTATTGTTTAAAGCATTTAACCACCCACGCACGACTGTCCACATGAAAATTTCACATTATACTGGAAGAGGAACATTGTCTGGTCATGTTGACATACAATAATTTGCCTTTAATCAAATATCTATATGAAATATTTTAACTTTTATAAGTGTCCAAGAGCTTTTTTTGCTGAGTGTAGATTGACCAATAAAAAAAAAAAAAAATAACACATCAAATGAATCAATAATGATACTAATGAAAAGTACATCTGGTTACAAATAAACACAAAAATAATTATGAAAATAAACCACATTCATTCATGTTAGTTTATGAATGAATGTAAATTGATGTCACTAACCTTGTTTTAGGGAATACATATGGAGGTCCTCGAATATTAAGACAAGCAGTCAAAATCTCACTGGTACATCCAGTATCTTGGCAGACAAGTGGCTTGAGGGGTTCATTCAACTCAAGAGTGACATATACTTGCTCCTTACCGTCTAAATATATGGAAAAAGGATCATATTTAGAATTTATAGTGAGCCTGACATTAAGATTTACAGCACAGTTTATGCAGGTTATGAGTGGGGTTATTTCAGAATTTACTATTACTCTTTAATTGGTACAGCAATGAAACATTTCGCGAAAGATTAACAGTAAAAGGTTGGAAAGCAAAATGAGAAAACTATGAAAAGCAGGATAAAAGTCTGAATAAAAGTAAACAGTCAAGGAATGTGAAGTTCTGGGGGTTTGAAATAATGAGAACGTGAAACAATGAGAACGCTAAGATTATGCACATCTTGAAGTAATCAATTGGTTGGTAAATATAAGTGGTAAGAAAAACTCCTATTCATTGTGTATATTTAATCACCAGGAATGTGCCATTTTCCACAAGCACTTATTAACTTGGGCAATAATAAAACTATATTGAATATATGTGCTCAAAATAAAAATTATTATTCTAAGAAAATCTTGAAAAAATATGACATTCTGTAAAAAGGGTATTTTTCCTCATCTCCCCATCCAAATGATTCCAAATTCATACAAAAGTCAATGGAAAATAATGAATGTTGTGGGTTTCAAGGCTGCAAAATCGTCCTAGGCCTCGAGGACAGAGGTTTGTCCTCTGCCTCGGATGCAATCCTCGGTTAAGGCCGGTCAAGTGTCTTCAAATAAATTTAATTAACATTTAGTTTTATTTTTATTTGATTTAATGATTGTGAAAATGAAAAATATGAATAGCAATCTCCTGGCAAATGTTGCTACGATAATTTGGCAACACTACACCTTTAACAACAACCTAAAGAGTTTATTTGGTCATCGCGAGAACAAGATATATTCATAAATGTAAAGATCTCTCTGACCTTTGAATCGGTGACTCTACAATGTAATCACATTTCCCACACTCACATGAAAGAGGTTTGAAGAAAGATATATTCAGGTAAATAATAAACTCTGTGACCTCCAACTTTATGACCCCAAAATCTAATCGGATCACTATCATTCAATTGAGGTACTTTTGCAGTTGGTCAACTTGAAGGTTCTTTATTTGTCAGAATTACATATTTTCAGTTATAATATTATTACCGCTGACTCCTCAGTGTGTCCCAAAATGTAATTGGAAAATGATCCCATAAACATTAGTATCTGAACCAGGTTTGAACTTGATCCCTCAGATTGTTGTTTATCATTGTGAGAATGGGAAATGACTTCTGTGACCTTTGATCTTCATACTCTCCGTGAAAATTAGATCGTTGTCCCTCATACATATCATTGATCTAAGTGTGACGCTGATCTATCAATAGTTAGCGTGAGAACAAACACAGAAAGAGTGACAGACGGACGACCCTAAAACACAATGCCTCCAACAGCCACATTCATGTCAGGAGGGTGGAGGCATAAAAACGAGTAGCACCGTTAGATACTACCTTTAATTCCAAGTTTTTCTGTCGTAAATTTGCTGTAGAGATGTGTTGAGCCATGGTGAAGTTTGCTGCGGCTGCTCGTGTGCGCTCTAAATGACACACTTATAGACAGTGAAGTATTCTGAGTTGAGAAACCATCAATTTCATCATAGAGTGATGTGGTAGCAGCAGGGGTTGATGTTGTATTGAGCGAGGAACTTGTGGTTGTCATGGTAACTAACTCAGGCTGTGTCTCATTGGAAAGGAGGCAGAATTCCAGCTTGCTGAATCCCTGCATTAATGTGTTCCAGTCCTAAAATGATAAATGGTGAGTTTCAATCATGTAAACCTCATGTTATTTCAGGTTAATCTACTGTTATTTCCCTCTTTAAAAACTTTAAGAACTATCAACTCATTAAAGAACACTCTATCATCAAGATTGTTGGCTATAGGAATTCCTTCATTAAAGATTTCCACCCCAAAACAGCAAAATTATGAATTTCATGATGACCTAAAATCTATTTTGATTGCCAATCTAGTGATATTTCATATCATCTGTGATATCCAATAACCATCTCATACCAGTTTCATTTAATTTGATTAAACATTTTAAAATAAATTGAATAAGACACAAATTCTCATCCAAGCTAATTGATCTGAAATGACCTCTGACCTTGACCCAATTATCTGAAATTGTACTTGTCTAATTTATGATACTTATTAAACTTTATATCCAAGTTTAATATGATAATGGCTTATGATCTCAACATTATGCTGAAATTAATTTTTTTTAAACCTAATGGGACTCTCAATGTCCTCTGAATAACACTTTCTTCATATGATTTCTCTGCTTTGATAATTCTATCATGTACTCCATTGATCAAGCGACAGGTTTAAAGAGGCTGGGCTTCATATTTCTTCCATATCCATGGCAATTACAATAATTCACCAAATTAATTTATGTTGCATTTTCTTATTTTTCCCATTTCAGGATTCAAATCAATTTTTGACACTTTTTGGCAGCAGGTTAAGAATTATTATTTGGTGAATGAGCTGACAACTGGCACTCCATAAAACCATGGCTATCAGAATACCACCTGAAGAATTTAGATAAGATGTATTTGTCCATCTCAGTGTCTGGAACTTAAGACAAAGCATGCTTTATCGGTAAACATACTCACATAGTCAATGTCATAATCAGGCACATCATTCCTCTTGATGTAAGATTCAAGTGAGAGGAGAACAATGGCAAAGAGGAGTATGCAAATTGTGAAGACAACCAAAGGCGGCCTCGAGGACGTGAAACCCTTAAGATTCTCTACTGGTTTGACAGCCATCCCTCAACGACCAATCTCTTCACCCAAGAAATTTGGCTAACCCTGTAAAAAGGATTTATAAAAGAAAAAGAGATGGAATCGTAATCACATGCCTAATATTTCAATATCTTATTTAGCAAGGTCAAGTTTTTCCGGCACACACGTGACAAAATAGGTAATGGTTTTAAAACACTGATGTTGAGACTGATAGAACTATGGAAAAAGAGTCAACTTGCTAGATGCTTATCGCCCGAGTAGGACTTAAATGACAAGTCCATTTCAATGAAACTTGAAAGGAGAAAAATCCAACAAGCATAACACTGAAAATTTCATCAAAATCAGATGTAAAATTAGAAAGTTATGACATTTTAAAATTTCACTTATTTCACAAGACTGCTTACGCACATCCTGGTCATGCTGGTCTAAATCAATATGCAAATGAGCAGACTGCTGATGTCACCCACTCACCAGTGCAGGTGCACGGCCAATATGGGAGACTGTCTCCTGGGGCAGAGATTATCTGCAATATCAGAGACTTTTGTAAAGAATTTGGGTACCCAAATTCAGAATAAGAGACTGTCTCCAGTTTGGAAGACCAATTTCCTTTGTTTACATTTGCAGCAAAAGGATTAATTTGGCGGCAAATGAAAATGTGATAAGTAGATTCCTCATAAAAATTGCCTCTTTTCACCATCTATTTAAAACTTCACCATCTACTTGTTTTGTTGATGATTTTTGTTATTATTGACACACAAAACAAATGGGCTTCTGACCTCAGTGAGACAAAATTTGGGGTGGAAAAAATAAGCTTATTTTGGTGTTGTTTCTTTTGTTCATTTGCAAAGCAAGTCTCCAATATGGGAGAGTGTCTCCCATACTGGCCGTGCGCCTCTACTTTGTTGTCTCTAGTGCTCACTAAGGCACTAGTCAATTATTGTATTTTATTGTTCAGATCTAACGTTAAGTTAGATCTATTGTATGAAAATTCAAACTTCAAATACATTGTCGTGTGAAAAAAAATATTGTTATTCATCACTTATGCTGTCTCCAAAATACTTGGTTTGTGTGGGCCAATGCAATCTCGCCGCAGGGCCAGGCTCTGTGGAGAGTAAAGTCTACGTAGTGTAGATCTAGCTAGCCTGGAGGCTTTTTTTTACACGAAAAATACAAATATTAAGAAAAATCATGTAAGAAGATGAGCAGATACTCACCGATGATCTTGTCGCCATATTTCTGTCTTTGTAGTCTAGTTACAAGACAAAAATAAGAGAAGGCAACGATGTCATGAGCAGTGCCAATTAAAAAAAAACAACCAGCCGATGATTATCGTGAATTGTAAAATACTTGCATTAGCCAATGCTTCTTGTAACAAAGAAGGAAATATGGCGACAAGATCATCGGTGAGTATCTGCTCATCTTCTTTCGTGATTTTTCTTAATATTTGTATTATTTTTCATGTACGCAAATCGCAATCTTGATTTCTTTGTCTTCCGCTTGGCGACAGCATGCAAATCGCGGGATTTTCATGCTGTCGCCAAGCGGAAGACAAAGAAATCAAGATGGCGACGTAAACACGGCCGTAAGCTCTTCCCATCTTTTCATCATTTTAATGAATTCTCCTTTAAAAAAAAAATCAATATCGCAGAAATGTTGGAAAAGAAGTTGGACCCCATGTACATGTTTTAGGGCTAGATCTTTTAGAGGGAAAGTAGAATTCTCGGGGGCGAAAGTTTCAGGTTTTGTACCCGTACGTGGGTGAATATAGCTTGGGATCCCAGGCGTCAGTGGAGAGCACTTGTTCACTGCTACCACCCTGCCTGTGGGGAATCTACAGGTAGGACTATGGTATACACTTTAAAAAATCATTAAAATATCACTTTTGTGACCAAAATTACTAATTTCCATACAGTTGCAATTTATTTTTCATTAGTAACTTGGGAATAATTTTTGTATTCACCAGAGCGCTCAAAAACTTGAATTTGGGGCATATTTTTGTGCACGCCCTCTATTGGTGGAAAGTAATATGGCAAGAAAATTTTCATTTTTTGATCTCTATTTTTCATTAAGAAAAAAATGATTTCAAGAATCAAATTTAAATAACAGCCAAGTTGTATGAATAATAGGTGTAATGAAAACTGTCAGTGTAAAAAAAATTAAGCATTTGCCCCAAAGAAAAAGAGAAAATAAGCCAAACATTGCCACCCTTATTTTGCCACACATGGAGATATAGGCCTATATATAAACTGAGAACAAGGTTATATTATAACCTTGTTCACTGAATGAGTGGTGGAGAGTGACCATACGTAGAGTATATGACTTTTACTTCCCAGACGCCTCCAGGCTACCCTCCCCCCCAACTCAACTAAACTTACAGTTTCATGTAGGGATTGCAAATCCATTGTACAAAACATATTGAATACCAGCCTTTCATGTAATAATTTTACAGTCGTATAGTATTACCTCTCTTTATCTCTTCTTTCAAAGTCAGGGTTGGCGATTTTTTTTTAAAAATCAAAAAAATCGGATTTATTTGATTTAAATCAGATTTTTTTTATTTAAATCAGATTTTTTTAATTTTTTTTATTTTTTAAAAGTTCCTTCGAAAAAAAGGGTAATTATCCCCCCCCCCCTTACAATGACATCAATATTGATGTTATACATTTCACCCCTAATATTGTTCTTAACCACATATTTTGTAATTAAAATCCAGTAAAAATGGACAATTGAAAATAAATTTGAGGAATCATGTATCTGAACTTAATTCTATCATACATACATGTAGGCCTATGAAGGAATATTCCATAGGGAATTCCCAGTGAGTAGAGAAAATTCCCCTCTGGGATTTTTCATTCAAATATTTAAAAAATCCAAGAGAAAAAATCCCTTATCAAAACTGCCAACAAATTCTTTGCCAATTACTAGTATTCATGTATATTGTAAGAGAAATAATTCAAATCAATGATTTTTTTTCAATTAGTCACAGCTTTACAATAGTCAAAGAGAGACTACAACTGTATATGTTTAGGATCTTTTTGATAAAAAGCTCTTCTCTTGCTACAGATATAGATGCAGAACTCTCAGTTTTGGAGAACAATATAAGAGATAGCTTAGTCAAAGGGTGACTATACTACATTCTGTTACTGTGATTTTTTTACATTAATCTACAATTTTCATTCCCATTTCTCTACAAAAAAATCTGTTTGATCCATGAAGTACGAAAAAGAATATACTTACTTTTAACTTAAAGGATAAAAACTGCAAAACTGCTTAAATTACAACATATGTATTACAAAAAGAAGTATTTTATTTTAAATGAGACACAGCTTACAACTGCCTATGATTGTAACTGAAGTACCTGCATCTTAACATTAAAATGCAGTGTTAAATGTTTATTCTGAGTTTTGCAAATTGTTGTTATAGAGCTCTTTCCATTATTACATGCAGATACAAAACTTCCATTATTTGTAGCACTGAACATAAAATGGGCTGCAGTGACTTAAAAGGTTTATAAGAGAAAGCTTATGACTGTACTACATTATGTGATTTTTATAATTATGTTATTTAAAACATCAAATGTATGATAAATGTAACAATACGAAATAAGAGGCATGTTAAATATGTTGATTACATGCAGATGATGCAGGTATCATTTTTTTTTATTTTACATGACAGAAGTAGTTATGTGTAGGCGAAGGATCAAAACTGGAAAACTGCCAACAAACCTTTTCTCATTGACTTTTATATATTATATATTTTTTTTTACAAACTGCTCTCTGAAAAGTTGGATTATGTGAAAACTTTGTTAAGAAAGAAATTGACTAATAATAACTGACAAAGAATGTAAAATTTCAGAAGAAAAACTCGACATAATTTACAAAAAATGAGTACCTATTGACAACATACATCTGTAGTTTTGAAGAATTACTTGATTTTATTAATTTGATTTTAATTTGTTTTAAGTAGATATGAAGAATTTGTTGATCTTTTATTGATATAAAGTTAATTCAAAGTTTTTCAGTTGACTTGAAGAATTAAAACTGCATTGAACAAATACTTTGTCCATGATTTGTACATTTTTCAATGTAAGTGATTTAAATCAATGATTTTTTAAAAAAAATCATGGTGATTTAAATCGTGATTTAAATCACGATTTAAATCACAATTTAAATCAACGTGATTTAAATCCGCCAACCCTGTTCAAAGTTTCAGGATCACTCACAGTCACACAGCCACATTAAAAATTTGATTAGATTTTTCTACAATAACACTGAATAAAGACAAATGGCAATCTAATTCTAAGTCATTATTACTAGGCCTACTTTTATTAGTAAAAAAAATAGTAGAGATGGTTAATGAATCAAATGGCATTGAATTAAGCCATTATTGCAATCATTAGTTTTGTTGGTAAAAGAAATAGTATGGATGGCACATTGAATACAAAAAACAATACCGGTACTTCAACTTTCAAGTTCAAATTCAACAACATGTCTAAAAAGTAAAATGATGATACGGTACCGTAATCGTAAAAGTTAAAACATATTTATTTTATTTTAAAAATGGCTCTAGCATTTTTAGCAAATTAAAAAATGGCTCTTGGAAATTGAAAAAAAAAATGTGATCAGTGAGAAAAATGGCTCCTGTAAAAAAGAATGATTTTTTTCCTGGTGTATGACTGATTTTTTACTCTTCAGAAGCGAGATTCGCGGCGCAGCGCAGCGCCGAGACCAAGCGCGAGCGGCTCAGGTCCAGGAGGCGCGTTTCCGTTTTACACCCTGGCGAAGGCATTTTCCGGAAAAGTAGCCAAAAAGCGACTAGTGAAGAGTCTACGTCTACGTTTGTTTACATTATCAGCTGGGCGCGCGATCCAAAGTCCGCACCGAAGTTATCCGCAGAAAATGCAGCTGAGCTTATACTTTCCAGGTTCAATACGAATGTTTGCCTTGATCATTTGCCTTGCCGATTTGCTGATGTCTGTCTTTCTCTCTGTCTGTCTATATATCTATCTCTCAAATTCTATCTCTATCTATCTATGTAACTGCAGTATCTATCTATCTAATAATCTTCTCTGTCTCTCTCATTCTTTATCTAACATCTATCTATCTCAAATTCTCTATCTCTCTCTATCTATCCATCCATCTGTCTGTCTTTCTCTCTCTCTCTCTCTCTACCTACCTATGTAACTACAGTATCTATCTGTTAATTTGTCGCTCTTCTCTCTCATTCTTGATCTATCTGACATCTATCTATCTCTCGAATTCTCTATCTATCTCTCTATCCATCTGTTTGTCTTTCTCTATTTCTCTCTATCTATTTATCTATTTTTTAAAAATCTATCTGTTAATTTGTTAATAATCTTCTCTGTCTCTCTCATTCTTTAATTATCTATCTAACATCTATCTCTATTTATCCATCTGTCTGTCTTTCTCTATTTCGATCTCTATCTATATATCTATCTATCTATGTATCGGATATTTGTCTATCTTCTCTGTCTCTCTCATTCTTTATCTTTCTATCTATCTAACATCTATCTATCTGTCTCTCAAATTCTCTATCTCTCTCCCCCTCTAGCATCTGTCTGTCTTTTTTCTCTCTTTCTCTTTGTCCGTCCATATTTCTATCTACAACATCTCTCTCTCTCCCTCCCTCTCTCTTTCTCTCTCTCTGCTCCCTCTATATATCGACCTCTCTGTCTCTCCCCCCTCTCTGTTTATCTATCTATCCATCCATCTCTCCCTCTTTCTCTCTCTTTCTATCTATCTATCCACCCCTCTCTCTCTCTCTCTCTCTCTCTCTATTTCTATATATCTATCTGTCTGTCTATCTTGTCTCTATCTATTTATCAGTCTTCTATATCTATCTTTCGGCAGCTAGTATCGATCCATCAAACTTCAATTTGTCTTTCAATTATAAGTATCTGTTTATTTTGATTTTGTCTGTCATTCTATTCATTTAGTTAATAATTTATTTTTAGAAAAAAAACTATCATAAACAACGCGACTGCAAAAAAAGCATGTTCGGATTTCTCTCCTGACTGCCGCTCTCTCTGTACATGAAGTGCCGAGGAACTCTGTGCTCTGATCAGTAAATGTGCAAATTGAATGCGGTGTGGTGGACTCGCCTGTGTCGCACGCTGCATGCAACCAGCGACGTGTGTAGACTCTTCACTAGTCGCTTTTTGGCTACTTTTCCGGAAAATGCCTTCGCCAGGGTGTAAAACGGAAACGCGCGTCCAGGAGGGCCAGGTAGGGCCGACGGCGACGGTCCCGAAGTTGGCCGAACCGTTTATTTTCAACTTACTTGTGTCCAGGAAATGACTTTGTCGTGCCACTTTGTCTAAGCAAGGACTATCTTGTGAAACTGGGCTATCAATAACCGCTGATATTACAGTTAAATATTTGGATACTGATTCAAAACCTCAACAAAACAACCTGCTTACTGGAGAAGTTGCTTTCGTGTGTACGAGCTGTTCGCCATATTTCTTTCAAACAGTTCGTCCATAAGCGGTATCGAATTCGGCTACGATATTATATTATGTCACCCAAAATGCGTCACCCCATCATTCGGCCTATTATCTAGACAACTCGGTTGAGACCACATATTGAGACCCGATCAGTTCAAAATCAAAGTGATGGTACGTTTCAAAAATCTTACAATTCAATTTTAACCAGACACTGTTTACAAAAGACAAATAATTATCCATAATACAAATGATCGTACAAAATGTCTTAACATATTCATATAGGCCTACAGTAGATAAATTCAGTAAGAAAAAATAACAATTTAAACCAATATAAATTCACAAAATCATACAATAGTTATGCAGAAAATTGATTGCTAAACATTGATTAAACTGAATGAAATTCATTTATCGATATGCTTGCAAATCGATGGACCATGTCCATGCCACCCCCCCCCCCCCCACTCAGTTAGTGCTATCTCGATCGTTCCCTCCCGCTTTGAAAGCCCCCCCCCCCCCCCCCGAACCAAAATCCAGTTAAAACCAATTAGAGCAAAACCAATTGAAACCAGTTGGCCAACTGGTTTCAATAGGGAAATTGGAACAACTGGTTCCAATTGAAAACCAGTTGCCAATTGGTTCCAGTTAAAACCAATTGGGCAACTGGAACCAGTTGGCAATCGGTTTCAATTGGTTTTCAATTGGTTCCAGTTGTTTCAATTTCCCTATTGAAACCAATTGAAGGCAACTGGTTTCAATTGGTTCCAGTTGAAACCAATTGGAGGCAACTGGTTTCAACTGGAACCAGTTGGAGGCAACTGGTTTCAACTGGAACCAGTTGAAACCAATTGGTTTCCAACTGGATCCAATTGGAACTTCCAGTTGGAATGATCTTAATTAGTTACAAATTGATTAGCATTTGCACTAACTATTGCTCATGCCAACACAGAAGCAGTGTTATTTGTCTATTAATACCAATGTAAAGGGCATTGATAAAATACAGACTTTCATATGTGTATAATTGTAGGGGAGATCTTCAAATATATGTATTTTTATTTAATGTAATTTGGTAACAGTTAGTGGTGTACTAATTATCTTTTAATCTGTTTTAATTATAATCTATGGTATTTATGAACATGGCTTTCACTGCTAAGTATTCTAAACACTTAGCTGAAAAAAGTGTGGTACTTCAAATTGAAAAAAATTAAATAGATACATTGTAAATTATGATGAATCTCATAAAACATTAATCTGTGCACACTGGCAGAAATATGCAAATTAACTGGTTTCAATTGGATCCAGTTGGGCAACTGGAAAATTTCCAATTGGAAACCAATTGGAAATCATTTCCAGTTACCCAACTGGATCCAGTTAGGATTTCCAGTTACCCAACTGGTTCCAATTAGAATTCATTTCCAGTTACCCATCTTTCTAGTTAGAAATCATCTCCAGTTACCCAATTGGTTCCATCTAGGATTTCCAGTTACCCAACTGGTTCCAGTTAGAAGAAATCATTTCCAGATGGAAGTTATTTCCAGTTACCCAACTGGTTCCAGTTAGGATTTCCAGTTGCCCAACTGGTTCCAGTTAGGATTTCCAGTTACCCAACTGATCCAGTTAGAAATCATTTCCAGTTGGAAGTCATATCCAGTTACCCAACTGGTTCCAGTTGGGATTTCCAGTTGCCCAACTGGTTCCAGTTAGGATTTCCAGTTGCCCAACTGGTTCCAGTTAGGATTTCCAGTTACCCAACTGGATCCAGTTAGAAATCATTTCCAGTTGGAAGTCATATCCAGTTACCCAACTGGTTCCAGTTACGATTTCCAGTTGCCCAACTGGTTTCAATTGGTTTCAACTGGAAATTGTTAAATTCCAGTTAAAACCAATTGAAACCAATTGAAACCAGTTGAAACCAATTGAAACCAATTGAAACCAATTGAAACCAGTTGGAAATCCAACTGGTTTCAATTGGATTTTGGTCCTGGGCCGGCCCCTATGAGTCTGTCAAAATTAATGAACCCCCCTTTCCGAAGGCTTTGCAATGGCGCGGGCTTTTCACCAAAGCTAGTCCGGAACTGCTCTGTACAGTGGTGTAACTACGGGGGGGGGGGCATGGGGGGCACGTGCCCCCAATCGGCTGGCCAAAGAACGGGGAAAAGGAGAAAAAGAGGGAAAAAAGAAGAAAAAGAGGGAGAAAAGAAGAGAAACGTATAGTGGGGAAAGAAGAAATTATTTTTTTCATTATGATATGTTTTAATTACATTATGTAATGTTATATCACATTTTTTTTCATCACTTTATGAAACATTATTTTCTCAGGGCCTATGTCGTCATTGTTCGTGCTGCTCGCATACACTGTTTAACGAGATCTATAACCCTGCTGTACTAAAACCTCCAGTTTTCATATCAATATACTGTACGCCAAATATATTTCCTCGCAATTCGAGTTATTGTTTTATTGACATTTGCTTCTTTTCATGACCACTTAAAGTGATTGCCCTATTTCAAGGTCTTAATATAAAACATTTCCTGTTCGTGCTAACGTTCACATTAGTTGATTGGTGAGATGTCTGCTTTTCATAAATTCCTAAAATCAGTCCTTAAAATCAACTTTCTGATCTCTATATTAAAAATTTTCAGCTCGCGCCTCGCGCTCGCATCATTTGTAAGTGAAATACGTACGGTCTTAGTGAATCCCTGCAACAAGCCTCTTCAGGTCTGTATTTCCTAAATTATCAGCTCGCGCTTCGCGCTCGCAGTATTTTATTCGTGAGATGCGTACAAATACGACAACAAAATGTGCTTCATGTGTTTAGATGTAATTCTAACAAAATCAGCAAAGGATGGCATTATAGCATTAGATGACTATGATGAGATATGTATACTCTTAATGGATTCCTGAAATATAGTCCTTAAAATGTCCCTGTTATATAAACAAAAATTTCAGCTCGCGCTTCGCGCTCGCATTGTTCGTTTAGCGAGAGGTACGTATCATGATTACAAACAAATTGCTTATAATGTCCCTTTTTAGGTCTAAATATCAAAAATGTTCAGCTCACGCTTCGCGCTCGCGTTATTTAATCAGTGAGATACATATCTGTTTAATGGCACTGCATGTCCTTAAAATGTCTCTATTAGGTCAGTATACCTGGCAACTGGGCGCGCTTCGCGCGCTCCCTTAGTGACTCAAAATTTTTGCTGGTGCCCCCCCCCCCCCAATGCCGTGACCCACGGTACGCCACTGGCTCTGTATCTGTACCCCTATCTCAGGTGAGCTCTCGATCATTCCAACAAAAGGTTCGTAGGCCTATACTTTTACTTTTCATAATGAAAAATTCCTGAATGAGCTTTCAAAACTAGCAGGAATTTGATCCTGGGATTTGATAAATTTTTCTATGTTATTCAAGATATTTTATAACCCCCTTTTAAAATTTCTCAGGAGACCAAAGACAGAGATAAAAAAAACACCCCCTTTTTAAAGAAATTATATCCCCGGATGAAAATACAAATACACTCCTTTTTTATAATTCGCGGGCCGGACTTGTCCCGCGAAAAAAATTACCCCTTTATACCGGACATTTCGGGAACACGCATGCGGTCCTTCCGACTCCGGAGCCACGGAGTGGGCGAGGGGGGGGGGGAGGCGGGGTCCATTGACCAAAAATCTATTCATGCGATATTTTTTGTGTCATAATTAATTTCCCTTGGAACACGTAGGCCTACTAACTCTTATGGTTTATTTTTTTTTCTTTCTTTTAAACCAGTACTGGTCTTCTTTATTTGAATAAAAATATACACATATATATCTACACAAACAAAAATTTTACAAATTATTCAATATTAGATTCCATTTGCTCATATTCATATACAAATTTTCCTTTCGTTTACCTTTCTCAATATCATATCTTTTTTTCACAACATATATGAACATAATTTTCAAATCATAAAACTTCATCTTTTTCATTGTAACTAATGTTATCTTGTAACATTTGTAAATAGAATATAATGCATAATTCAAAATTAAATCAATTTCTTTTCCTTTTTCTTTTCTTAGACCGTAAACAATATGCTGAGGCTTCAAACGAAAATTTTGAATTAAACATTTTCTTATGAGTGCTTCTACGTATTTCCAAAACTTATCAACCTCTATACACAACCAAAACAAATGAAATAAATCACTCAGCTTATTGCACTCACTACAAATATTAGTGTTTCTTAAATTCCATTTTTTAAGTTACAGAGAGTAGGTAATAAATTATATATAAAATTGAAATTAAAGTGGGCTATGGCATTATCTTGAATACTTTTGAGTTTCAGTGTCCATGTAAACAACCAAGAATTCTTATTTTCTTCATCTAAAATTTCTCTCCAAAATAATTCGGCCCTTGATCTTTCAACATTTAATTGCAACATCTCTTGATAAATTTGTTTTACTCTAGAGTTACAATCAAGCAATGTGTTTACAGATGGCATACATGACTCATCATTCAAAATTGAATTTTTAAATTTTCTAAACAAAGCAAGGTTATTTTCTTTTAGTTGTTCTCTCCACATTTTTGGTATTGACATTATACAAACTGCATTCTGACAACCATTGTCCATCAAGATTGACTAACTTTTCTTTTAATTTATTTACAGTAAGAACGGTATTCTTAGATACCAGATCACCAATGAACAAAATATTTGACCGTATCCAGTTCCTAGATAACAACATCCTTCCATTATGTCTGATATTGTTGTTAAACCATAACAATTCTTTGCAAATCTCTGCACTTGATATTATTTTTTTTCCTTAAGCAATTTTTCTTTTTTAAAAGTAATGGTTTATGGTTTATGATAAAAACTATACGACCAAATCCTGGAAATTGGCGGATATCACAAAATAACGGGGAAGAAATTAAACATTTTCTTTAGTAGGCTAAATATGAATAAAATATTTCTGTCGAAAATAAAATCTTCTGAATCTGAAAAATCTTAATATATAAAAAATTACATATATTAGGAATAGTGAGTGGTTGACATTTTCTTAAAGCCTATAGAGATCCATATAGGCATGATAGGCAGCACCCCCTGGAATTCTGATGGTTGGTGTGTCACCGTGACATATAGGAAAAATGGATGGAAAATGATCTTGTATTGAAAACCTTTTTTAGCTCATCAAATTTCTTGGAACCAAAACGACCTTCATTTTGTAGTGAAACCTTTTTTGCTTCTGAATATAGGCGGATCCTGGGGGGCCTGGGACTCCCTATTGGCGGAGCAAAACAAAAAAAGGGAAGGATTAAAAAAAAAAAAAACAAGAAGGGAAAAGAGAGGAGAAATAAGAGAATGAAGAAGAGTGAATAAAATAAGGTGAGGGGACGACTTGGAAAATATGTCACAATATAAAGTTTTCTCTCGCGCTTCGCGTTCGCATTGTTTGATGAGATAGGGATGCATGAGATTCTTCCTCAATAGGCTGATATGCCATGGAGCTTAAATATTAAGTTTTGAAGTCAATACATAACATATTTCAGCTCCGACATCGAACTTTCATTATTTTGTTTGAATTATAAATTGATTTTCAAAAAGTGTTCTGCAAAATGTCCATTTTATTGTCTCAGCTAGTCAACATTTTTACTTCGAGCTCGCGTTATTTGATTTGTAAGGTACCTTCGTTTATTCCATAAAATTCTCCCTTTTCAGGTTTGATTGTCAAAACCTATCACCCAGCGATGCGCGCTTGTCTTTTGACAGGTGAGTATACCTCGATAATTTTCTCTATAATAACAAGCAATAATAACAAACTACTTAAAGGGGAACCTTGTGTCTATAAACAGAAAAATCAAAGAATAAGAACAAAGAAAGTTTGAGAAAAATCGGACAAACTAAAAGTTGTGAGCATTTGAACATTGTGCAATCACTATATGGAGATCCTCTCATTGACAATGCGACAATAAGGATATGTGATGTCACATGTGAACAACTTTCCCTTTAATGGACTGTAAAATACCTCAAAATGTCAATTTTTTGCTCTTTCTTATATACAAACTCTTTGTCCATGATGTATTCTTTAAAAATCTGTATTACATGCCATCCTCATTGACACATGATCTACCGATAGATGTGATAAGAGGCAAATTAAGTGAAATATATACTAAAGTAATGGGAGAGTCGTTCACAAGTGACATCACACATCTTTGTCATATTGCCAATTTGAGGATCTCCATAGCATTAGTGATTGCAATATTCAAATGCTCATAACTTTCTTTTGTCCGATTTTTCTTAAATATTCGTAGATTTGTTGCTTTGATTTTTCTGTTTTCACACAAGCTATCATGTTCAAAAGGTTTCATTCTCCTTTAAAATCCCCTTTTCTCTCATGACATCGCGATTTGCGCTCTCAGCATTAAAAAAATATATTAACCCATGCATTCTATTCCTAATTACAAAAGTGCTTAAAAATATATATATATATTTAAAAAATATATTAACCCATGCATCCTATTCCTATAATTACAAAAGTGCTTAAAACATTCAGTTTTCAGGAATTAATATCTTTCTGAGCTGTCGACCATTAGGCTTATTAGATTAATAAATACAAAATTAACATTTTCATTAATTTGTTCTTTTTCAGAATGTAATATATCGCGCTTAGAAAGAGGATAAGAAGAAAGGCGTTATTTTCATATGATGACAAAATCTCCTTAGAATGTCCAGGTCCTAGGTCAAAATAAGAATGATAAAAATATCAGGTTCCGCTACACGCTCACATCATTTATTAAAGGAGATTGAAACCATTGGAACAAGATAGCTTGTGTGAAAACAGAAAAATCAAAGAAACAAATCAACAAAAGTTTGAGAAAAATCGGACAAATAATGAGAAAGTTATGAGCATTTGAATATTGCAATCACTAATGCTATGGAGATAGCAAATTGGCAATGCGACAAAGATGTGTGATGTCACTTGTGAACAACTCTCCCATTACTTTAGTATATATTTCACTTGAATTGCCTCTTTTATCACATCTATCCATAGATCATAATTATGTTCTTTCTTTATGAGGGCATGTAATACATATTTTTTAAGAATACATCATGCATGTCATGGATAAAGAGTTTGTATCATCATAAGAAAAAGCAAAAAGAGACATTTTGAGGGTATTTCATAGTCCACCAAAGGGAAAGTTGTTTATCAGTGACATCACACATCCTTGTCGCATTGCCAATGGGAGGATCTCCATAGCATTAGTGATTGCAATATTCAAATGCTCATAACTTTCTCATTATTTGTCCGATTTTTCTCAAACTTTCTTTATTCTTATTATCTGATTTTTCTGTTTCTACACAAGCCTATATGTTCCAAAGGTTTCATTCCCCTCTAAGAGCGATCCATGATATCCACTTCACAATTTCCCAGTGCTTGAGAACCTTTTTCAGACAGGAATATCAAATATTTTCAACTCGCACTTATTTTCGTGACAAAAAATGGTTACACTTCGTAATTCCGAAGGTTCGTAATTCCGAAACACGTAAATTGCCTATACCTCGATGTTCGTTAATCCGAAAACGAAAAAGGGTTCGTTAATCCGAACATTTGTGGCGTTATTCCGACGGTTCGTTATTCCGAAGGTTCGATAATCCGAAAACGAAATAAGGTTCGTTGTTCCGAAGGTTCGATAATCCGAAAACGAAATAAGGTTCGTTAATCCGAAAACGAAATAAGGTTCGTTGTTCCGAAGGTTCGTTCATCCGAAAACGAAATAAGGTTCGTTAATCCGAAAACGAAATAAGGTTCGTTTTTCCGAAGGTTCGTTAATCCGATAACGAAATAAGGTTCGTTAATCCGAAAACAAAATAAGGTTCGTTAATCCGAAAACAAAATAAGGTTCGTTAATCCGAAAAATGAAAACCGGGAAAGCAGAGGCAAGGGGGAGGGGGCGGGGGACACTGTTCAATTGTTATGAGGATGGGAAGGCAAGGGCGGCCGAACGAATTTTTGTTTGGGGGGTAAAGCCAAAAAATGAAACTCATACGTCAAAATGGACACTTTGGTGATATATTCCCCTTAAGATTATCATCTGCTTGAAATCATTGTGTGTTTGAAAGTGATTAAGTAGAGAAAAACCTTTATTTGAAGTGATTTCTTATTATGGCAAAACGTATATTTAGGCTTTATTTTTCGGGAGAGAGTGTAATGAGCGAGCGGCTTGGTAAAACAAATTCAAAGGTGAAGTTGTAAAACGTTTTTGGGGTCAATTATTCTTAAAATTGCATAATTGGTGTTGCGAGCGTGAAACACAAGCTAAAACTTTAGGGTATTTCAATAAAAAATGAAAATAAGTTTTTAAAAATCCGAGCAGATTTCTGCTGTCATTAAAAAGATGTGCATCTAACTAAAAAATTAACACGAGCGCAAAACGCTGCTTAAACATATACTGACCAGAAAAGGAAAGCATTTAGTGACCTCTTTAGGATGCATATTTCACCAATCTTGCCAATCGAATGAGAGTGCGAAGCGCAAGCTGAAAATTTGCAATATTCCAGCCTGAAAACTTAACTTGTTTACTTTAAAAAGAGTATTTTATTTCGAAAAAAAACACGAAAACGGCATATTTATTTTTGAAAAAGGAACTTTCCCATTTTGGAAAATATTCATTTCCCTGTTTTTTATTTCATTTTGGGGGTGCAAGTGCCCCCTGCCTCCCTTCCAGCGGATTCAACTTTCGTCAAATAGGGGGGGGGGGCAATATTTTTTTCAGCCAATTCCTCGATCGGCAGCTTAAAGTTGATTTTTGTTTGTTTCTTTGAAAGGGTAGTCCTATAATAGTCAATAATTAGCTTTATACTTATTAAATAAAATAAATATGTAATAACATGATAAACCCTTTTTAAATAATGCGAGCGCGAGCTATATATATTTTTTTTAATATGATGGGCAATATGTTTGTGATCTTCAAAACGAAATGCCTATGTAACTAACTTTAGATAATAACTGCGAGCATGATCGCAAACAGAAATTTTAAATATATAAGCTCTGACCTGATCTAAAGGGGACATTTAAAGAACTCTTTGCAGTTAGCCATGAAGACGATGCGTGTTTCAACCAGTGGCGGCGGAATATATTTTCCTTGGGGTGAGGGGGGGGGGGCAAAGCCAAAAAAGGGGCCAATAGGGGCAATTTGGTGCAAACGTATGTTTTCACCATGAGATTATCATCTGTGTAAAGAGGTTGTGTGTTTTGTAGTAATTGAATTGAGCAAAAAAAATTAAGTGATCACTGATTGATAAATTATATATTTACGTTTCATTTCTGCGAGCATAGCGAGCAAGCGGTTTGGGGGGAAAGAAATCAAATCTGAAGATGTAAAATTCGCCTTTTTGGTCAATTACTGTTAAAAGGGCATCCTTGTGAGATGTTGCGAGCGAATTACGTGCTCAAACTTTTGGAAATTTCATGTAGGCCTAGAATGATAATAATGATATAGATATTATTTACCCAGGGAAGCCACTTCAGTTCTGAAAACTGTTCTCCTAGCTATTATTTTTTTTTACAAGAATGATTTGAATGTCCAGTTTTCAGGTTGGAAATCGGAAAACTTTGGCTCACGTTTCTCGCTCGCATCAAGTATTGTTTATTGAGAAACTCATTCTATTCCTGGTTACAAAAAAATATAAAATGTCCAGTTTTCAGGTGGAATATCACAAATTTTAAGCTTGCGGTTCGCGCTCTCATTATTTAGTTCGTGAGATATATATTCTATTCATGAGTCACTAAATGCAGTCCTTAAAAGATTACTTAGAAGCCTGTTGCGTAAAACTTTTTACCTGAGAAAACTCTGGTAAAAACTGAAAACTAAGGTTAGTCTGATTTTCGCCATTGACTTTAGCACAGGGCAAAAACTCCGGTAAAAACAACCTGAATTTTCTGAGGTAAAAAGTTTTATGCAACGGGCCCCAGGTCAGTATATAAACAAATTACAGCTCGCCCTCAAGTTAATTCTTTAGAAAGATGCACATCTTTCTCACGATTAAAAAAACTGCTCAGAATGTTTAAGTTCACGTCTTGTTACATGAAATGTCTACTAGTTTGAGCTTGCGATTCGCGCTTTCAACATCTCACAAGGATCATTATTATAGTTTTATTTTTATTAAGCAGAAGCTGTTATTAAAAATGACATCCCCTCCAATACAAATCCTATATTATCTAGAGGTTACTCGCACGCGACCAACACACTTGATCCCCTGCATCTTTAAACCATTTGCTTAGGCAGCAATTGCTCAGATAAAATCGAAATTAGCCTATGCTTGATCAGGGCGCCTATTCATAATGAAATACATGCTTTTGGCCACAACACATGCATGTATCATCGATCGTCATTGCATCATGTAATCTTGTAATGACAACACCGTTTTTGTTACCAAAATGAATAAATTTTCATTTTCGGAAATATAAACCTTATTTAATTTTCGGATTAACGAACCTTATTTCGTTTTGGGATTAACGAACCTTATTTCGTTTTGGGATTAACGAACCTCATTTTGTTTTCGGATTAACGAACCTTCGGAATTACGAACCTTATTTCGTTTTCGGATTAACGAACCTTATTTCGTTTTCGGATTAACGAACCTCATTTTGTTTTCGGATTAACGAACCTTCGGAATTACGAACCTTATTTCGTTTTCGGATTAACGAACCTTCTGAATTACGAACCTTATTTCGTTTTCGGATTGACGAACCTTCGGAATTACGAACCTTATTTCGTTTTCGGATTGACGAACCTTCGGAATTACGAACCTTATTTCGTTTTCGGATTGACGAACCTTCGGAATTACGAACCTTCGGAAATACGAACCTTCGGAATAACCGAACCTTCGGAATTACGAAGCTTCGGAATTACGAATGTATGCGACAAAAAATACAGTTAGAAAGTCGAGATACTAGGTATAAATCTTTCACACACGCACGCATTTTTTTTGTTGAAATAAACAGCTCGTTTTCTGCTTTTTTCCGCTCACGGTTCGCGCTCGCATATTATAATGCATATCCTACAAACATGGGCGGAAATCCCAGGGGGGTCAGGGGGGACTTGTCCCCCTACCAAAAATAGTAGGGGGACACAATATCAAATGTCCCGCCAACTATTTTTGGTCTTTTATGATGGAGAAAAATACATCATTTACATTCGAAATAATACATGTATTTTGGACTAAATGACCTTACATTTTGGGTGAAAACCTTCGGTTTTTTTGCTTGTCAAATTTTCCAGAGTAAATAAAATAAGATGAGGGGAAAACTTGGAAAATAAAAATAATCTTTCATGTCACTATATAAAATTTTTGGAATATAGCAATTTTCAGCTCGCACTTCGCGCTCGCATCATTTCTGTAGCAAAAAAGTAAACCTATACTTTTCATGATTAAATAGGTGAATGTAAATGTCCCGCTGTCAGTTCTAAGCCTAAAGAGAACTCGATCCTGCTTCGATTTGCAATCATATTTTCTTGGATATATATCTTGTACTTTATAAAAACAAACGTCCATGAAACTTTTTTTTCAGATCGAAATATCAAAATTTTCAGCTCGTGCTTCGCGCTCTCATCTATTCTTTTAGATACAAATCTTAATCATTGGTACCAAAAATGCTTAAAACATCAAGTTTTCAGGTCAGAATATAAAGAAATTTCAGCTCACTCTCGGCACTCGTACTACCTGTGTAGTGAGATATGTATCCTTAATGACTTATTACAAAAACAGTCCTGAACAGGCACGCTTTTCCTTTCAGTATACAAAAAAAAATCAGCTCGCGCTTCGTGCTCGCATTAATCATGTTAATTTGTTGGTGAGATACGTGTCTGTGTCTCATGAGTCATATATATATATATATATATATATATATATATATATATATATATATATGCATATATATGTGTGTGTGTGTGTATGCGTGAGGGTGTGTGTGTGGGGAGGGTATGTGTTTTGTACGATCGAGCACCTTTGGAACTTTAATGATTTTGCCCCCTTCATCTGAAAAATGGATCGACGCCCCTGCACATGCACACCTGTAGACAGGAAAGAACCCCTCCAATGGCGTACCGAAGGGGGGGGGGGCTTGGGGGCTCTTGCCCCCTACCCCCAAAAAGATAGTAGGAAATAATGGAAAGAAAGAACAAAGTAAAAACACTATTTAAGATTTTATACAACGCTTTTTATATCAACCTTACAGTATTTGTTTAACCGTTTAAACAAGCATATTTAATTTATCGAAGATTAAATATTGAAAATTAAACTTTGTTGCTTAAGATTTAAAAACTTGTTTAAACTGTTCAAACAACTGAAGGCAATTACTGTTAGGTTCAAATAGTAAACTGCGTTGTATAATTCTTTTTTTTTTACTGTGAAGGGTGATTTATGATATTATATTCTGAAAATTTATTACAAATTTAATTTTTGTAATAGAAATGTCGAAATCCATGGTTCAGCCGAAAATTAAAATATAATTAAAGTTGCAACTTTTCATATCCCAGATTCCCGGGACTTAACCGGGATATTGTTTACCTCGCGCTGCTCCGCGTTCCCATTTTGTAATTTTGTTCCTAATTATTAAAAAGAGCATGTAAATATATAAATATATATATATATATATATATATATATATATATGTATATATGTATATATGTATATATGTATATATGTATATTGTGTAAAGAAATTGATGAAGAGAACAATGGTAGGCGTAGCTTAAATCAAGGTTCCCCAGAGCTATCTACCCTTTGGAAAAATTGTGATGCCGAAAAAATGTCTCTGCCGGGAATCGAACCCGGGCCCCCAGCTTTGAACGCCGGTGCCTTAACCACTAGACCACAGAGACGGGTAAGTGGCTAGGCGAGCCTGATCCAATTGACCGTCAGATAGACAGATTTTCGACACCATACCAATTATAATTTCCTTTGTCGGGTGAAGTTGGGTTTTGAACAATGACAAGCCGCCATGCCTCAGCTGGATCAAAGCTATTGCTTTGATACAAAGCTAGTGCTTTGATACAGTACACGTATGGGAGAAAGTATAATGTTTGAAGCTATACATGTACAACAGGTTTGGCAACTCTTTTATTTTAAATATTGTGTAAAGAAATATATATATATATATATATATATATATATGTATATATATATGTATATATATATATATATGTACATATACATGTACATATACATATATATATATATATATATGTATATGTACATATATATATATATATAAATATATATATATATATATATACATTTATAATTCCTTGATTAAGGTCACTTGAACCAAATGTTGTCCGATTTTTATTAAAATCGAACCTGAAAATTTTAGTGACCGATGAATTTCGAGAAATTTAGGATTTAGTTTCGGGGAATTTGTCATGTGGCATGCATAGGGAATGTGGGATATACGGGAACCTTGAAGGCAACACTGCACTGATTTTTTTTTTTGTATTAAGAATTAAGATTTTATTTGTTAGGAACCTAAGTTCATATCCGGGGTTCATATACAAAATATACTACATTGAAAACTCATATAATTAACATTTTCTCTTGTTTTTCGTGTTACGATATTAACCTAATAAAACTCAACGTACTCAAAGATAGTGTCAAATATTCACAACATACGAGATTTTCCAAATACAACCTAGTCGAATTGAAGCCATTAAAATGAGGATTCCATACCACCCCCCCCCCCGCACACACAGACATTGCATGGCCTCATTTCTCAAATATTTAATATCCTTCAACAACATCAGTCTTTGCCCTGGACCCAATACCACAGAAATACAACCACGTACCCCCCTACTCTTTTAAGGAGTTTTAAAAATAGCAAAGAAACAAGAAAAAAAAACACCGAAGCAAAACAAACAACAAACCCCGGGGGGGCCACTTCCCTTCACGAGTGGATACCATGCGCGACCATGGGGTCTTTAAAAGCACCCTAAACACGTAATTTCCATATTCTGAAAATGCACCCCTTAACAAGTATTGGCGTGTGAAGCCCTACCCTTAACAAGTTTTGGAAACAAAACGATACTCTTGGCAAATATTCCCTGAAATGAACCCCTAAACAAGTACAGGACGGTTTTATTATTACGGGTCCTTCGGTCGTCGGCTTCACAGTAGTTTGGTTGAGTACGATCCCACCTTCTACACCTCGCGCAAAACGGACTCTAAACACGAAGTGTTTGGGCAAAAAGGACATCCTTTATAAAACATTTTAATTTTGTTTCATCATCCCCGCAAATTCGACCCTAAACACGTAATTTTCCTAGCGAAATAGATACCCTTTTTTCATTATTTTTGTGTTTTTTACACCCTTATCACGTTACGTACGTAACGTGCCCTATCGTGAAAAAGACATCCTTTTTACGTGTTTTTTTGGTCGCGCATGGTATCCACTCGTCAATGTAAGTGGCCCCTTCGGGCAACAAACCCCATGCCATAGCAACCCAATGGGCCAATTGCATGCATGTCAGCTGCCCTCGACCCTCCCCAATAAATAACCCTACTGCTCCCATGTCCTCCGTCGTCACAACCTAAGTTCACGTTCTACTCGTGCACGTGGGCCGGGGCGGAAAGCCCTTTTTTCTTCCTCTTCTGAATGGTAAAAATGAAAAAAAAAATGAATACATAATACTTTTGTGATATATACTTTTATACCTATATAGCATTCATTTTAATTTTATTCACGTTATTATTATATGCATATCTTATTTATTTTATTCATTTTTATTCTATTTCATTTTCATTATTTAAAATTTATTACATCTTCTTTTTTCTTGGGGAGAGGGGCATATCTACACTACCAAGTACTCGATCCCAACATTCCAAAGGGCCAGGGGGTATTTATTTTATGCCAATTTTCTTTCTTCAAATTCGTCTTCTTTAATACGTTTAGTTTTATTCAATCAAAAGTATTTCTGAATTGTATTTTCTACCACTGAAAACCAAATAGTTCACAAGGATTATACAGTGATAAACAAATTTTTCCTTGAATTCCTTGATCTGCTAATTTTATCCCCCAACCTTGATCGATCGCAAATCCCATGGCTATGGCCCATGCCGCGGCCGGCCCTAACTACTAGCCCTGGCCACCGCGCGCCGCGCCGCGCCGGCGCGCGCCGGGCGGACATATACTTTCGCGCGTCTCACAGAATCACCAGGCCAGTAGTAGGAGTGAGAGGTAAAGTCTAAGACAGGTTGGAAATTTTCATTTTGATGATAAATTTGTTCTTTAATTGTCTGTTACTTGACTAGATAAGATATTTGTTGAAAATTGCATATTCATGTGCTACTTTTAATGAAGTTTAACACCAAGTTCAGTTTCAGATGAGGTTGTGAGAATCAGAAATGAAAGTGTTGAGTTATTGGACATTGCTACTTGTGTCCGCGTGCTTATGCTGTAGTTTGAGGAATCAGGGACAACTCGGACCACGGGACATCTCGGACCGCGGGCCGAGTTGTCCCACCCATTACGAGATTTTTTTTTCACAAGTTTGCGTCTATTTTTCCGTCATTTCAAAATTTCTTGTAAAGATTTTCTAGAGATATAGTCTGATGGTAATGTTCTTCACTTTCTATTACTTTGTTTTTCGCTTAAATAAAAAAAAGTGTAATTTTAGGCGTTTTTTCGACAGCTCGCGATTCCCATACTGCCATAGGCGCGCGTGTATTAACTGTGTCGGTGCTCGGCTCGGCCCCGCTCAATAACTGACTTGATTTTGTGATCATTTCTCCTCAAAGTGCTACTTTTATCGCAGAAGATGGACTTTGTTGTATTCCATTCCCTCCATTTTCTCATCACAAGGATAAAATTTGGTGTATTTGCACGATTTTGTTCAAGTTTTTCATCTTTTTCTCTCTGGTCGCAAGAAGTGAACAACCGATGATCGATGAACGGTCCGCTGCTCTTCATCGTAAATTCTCCGTAGCTCGGCCGCCTAAACTGGCGGGGTGGGATTCAGCCCGAATCCACAATGGAAGTGGGCGTGCACAGTCAAAGAGCTGAGCTTGACTGAGAGCATGGATGGTGAGAGAGAGTGAACTAGAGTTCGAGTTTTTTTTTTATAAATATGTATTTTTCAGTTTTTCTATATTGATTTTCCCTGGTTTCGAGCTCTAAGATTGTAATGATATAATATGCTAGTTTCAATTTCTTTGACTGAGTGTGACTGGTGTGGATGTTTGAGTCGCTCAAAAATATTTTTATGTGGGTGGGGGCTCGGGGCGATTTCACTCTTGCCCCCGAAATGCGAAAAAAAAAATATTTGGGGTGTAGCTGTGTGGGCATGCCGGGCTGAGGCTAGCCATCGATAAAAAAATGTTTTTTTTTTTTGGGGGGGAGTGGCTTAATTTTTCACTTTAAATTTATTATTTTTAGGCCTATTTTTTTTACATTTTATTTTTTATATTGAATTTCCGTGGTGTAGAGTTGAGTTTTAAGTTGCAATAATCAATATGCTTTAATTTCTTTGACTTTGAGTGTGACCGTGGTGTGGATGTTTGAGTCGAACAAAGAATACTATGTGGGTGGGGGCTCGGGGCGATTTCACTCCTGCCCCCGAAATGTGAAAATGTTCTAGGTGTATCTGTGTGGGCATGCCAATTTCATTTTTAATTTTTATATTGAGTTTCCCTTGTGCAGAGAGCCGAGTTTTGGATAGGGTAAAAGGGACGACGATGTGAGGGATGGCGATGATAAGGGGTGGGCCTTGACTCGAGAGGTCATTGAGGGATATAAATAAGAGAGAAGATGACTCTTGATAAGAGGGGTGCATGGAGATGGTGAGAAGGACGAGGATGTGAGGGATGATTATGGGAGGAAATCCGGGGGGGGGGGGACGTGTCCCCCTACCAAAATAGGGGGACACAATATCAAATGTCCACCCTACTAAGGAATTAGAAAATGTAGATTGGAAAACGACACTAGGGAAACTTAGTGTTAGATACAAAGTTCAGTTTTCTAGAATGGGTGAAACAAAAACAACATCACTCCAAAGGAACTGCAAAAATTATTTGATAAAAACAAACCCTCTTCATAGTTGCTATTTGCAATATCGTATTGACGACTCTTCTCCTGTTTTTAAAACCCAGACAAGAATGACTTGTTGTTACCCCCCCCTCCATGTACCTGTCATTTCTTTGTATTTTCCCTCTTTCTTTGTTTTTTTCTATTGATCGATGTTTCAGTGTTGAGTATTGACTTTTTTATTCCAGTAATAGAATATAAATTTAATTGAAATGAGAGTGATGAACATAATGAGAAAGGGAGACAATGATAAGATAAGAATGGAGATAAAATATGATTTGAAAATATTACAATTTACATAATATAACATATATAAAAATATTTCTATTTATTCAAAGTTCATAATTCATTTTTATTCAGGTTTGCATTTTAAATTCAAACAAGTTAATTAAGTGATGCATTTTGGAACAATACTAAATTAAATACATTTTACTTGAATAAACAATAATTGGTAAAAATGCAAAACATAAAACATATTTAATTCAGTATTCTTTCCTCCTGTAAAAATTAAAACTAAAAAAATGGACATAAGTTCTAGTGGCAAATCGAGGGAGGGGGCACATTCGCCCCCCTTAAATAGTACTCAAAAGGCAACTTAGAACCTTTTTTTCTTGTCAATTTTTTCCTGAGAAAAAATTACTGTGATTTGGCAGTAAAGTCCTTTTGTCAAAAATTCCTAGACAAAATGCCCCCCGGCCCTGTAAGGAAATTTTGGATCCGCCCCTGATAATATTTCAAATGGGAATAAGACTGAGTGGCCTAAAACTTGATTAAAAAATATTCTAAGCTGTAGGGCAAGGCTTCAGTCTCCAAGCTCACGACTGTACAAGTACGTCCACTTCCATTGGCAATTCTGGCTGAATTGTATCCCGGCAGCCTGACATCCACCCTTGAGACCAAGAAATGAAATTAAAGAAACTAAACCAGGGAAAAACAAGGAATGGAAAGGGGCACAATGAATTACATCATTTTATTTTAAATCCTGTAAAAAATAAAAATAATTAATAATTTAATTAAAAATCAAGCCCCCAAATAAAACAATTGTTTTATTGATGGCTACACTCAGCCTGACATGCCCACACAGACACCTAGAACATTTTCACATTTCAGAGGCAGAGTGAAATCGCCCCTAGCAACCACCCTCGTAAAAGTATTTTATGTTCGATTCAAACATCCACAACACAGTCAAAGTCAAAGAAATTAAAGCATATTGATTATTGCAACTTAAAACTCAACTCTACACCACGGAAATTCAATTTAAAAAATAAAATGTAAAAAAAAATAGGCCTAAAAATAATATATTTAAAGTGAAAAATTAAACCCCCCCCCCAAAAAAAAAAAAATTTTTTTATTGGCGGCTAGCCTCAACCCAGCATGCCCACACAGCTACACCCCGAATATATTTTTTTTCGCATTTCAGGGGCAAGAGTGAAATCGCCCCGAGCCCCCACCCACGTAAAGATATTTTTGAGCGACTCAAACATCCTCACCAGTCACACTCAGTCAAAGAAATTGAAGCATATTATATCATTACAATCTTAGAGCTCGAAACCAGGGAAAATCAATATAGAAAAAAATTGAAAAATACATATTTACAAAAAAAAAACTCTCACTCAGTCAAGCTCAGCTCTTTGACTGTGCACGCCCACTTCCATTGTGGATTCGGGCTGAATCCCACCCCGCCAGCTGAGGCGGCCGAGCTACGGAGAATTACGATGAAGAGCAGCGGACCGTTCATCGGTTGTTCACTTCTTGCGACCAGAGCTAGAGAGAAAAAGATGAAAAACTTGAAAAAAATCTTGCAAATACACCAAATTTTATCCTTGTGATGAGAAAATGGAGGTAATGGAATACAACAAAGTCCATCTTCTGCGATAAAAGTAGTACTTTGAGGAGAAATGATCACAAAATCAAGTCAGTTATTGAGCGGGGCCGAGCCGAGCACCGACACAGTTAATACACGCGCGCCTATGGGAATCGCGAGCTGTCGAAAAACACCTAAAATTACACTTTTTTTTTATTTCAGCGAAAAAAAGTAATAAAAAGTGAAGAACATTACCATCAGACCATATCTCTAGAAAATCTTTACAAGAAATTGCGAAATGACGGAAAAATAGACGCAAACTTGTGGAAAAAAAATCTCGTAATGGGTGGGACAACTCGGCCCGCGGTCCGAGATGTCCCGTGGTCCGAGTTGTCCCGTCCCCGTCTGAGGTGTGCGTATATGGCGCCGAAACTCCGGCGGTGGAATCATGTAGTTGCAGCGACCTCGAAAAAAGAGGCATGCAAGGCAGCCATGGGCGCATGCTCAATCTGAAAATAAAATCAATGGTGGACTTTTCGTATCAAGCTTAAATTTGTTTCTTGTAATGCCAAAGGTAAATTAAAACAGCAAAGTCAATTTAGAAAGTTCTTCATTTATCTTTTTTAATTTAGTCTTTCTGTCTTGGGCTTGGCTGCTTAATAATGGTGGTAGGGTTACCAAAAGGTCGGCCGATCCAATGAGCAAAAAGCCGAGGTCTATGGGCAAATGAAAAGCCAATTGCAAGTGCGTAAACCGTGCGCATTGCCACCCATCGTCTGTTCTCGAAGGCAAAAATGAGCATTGAAATGCTTTTCCTCAGCAAATTAGTTCATCTTAATCTAAGACTAAGTCGACGACTTAGTTACAAATTTTAGGCTCTGTTAATTGTTTTGTCTATATTAAAGTTGACTAACGACTAATGTGGGATGAAGTGTCTTACCTTATGTGGTATGAAGTGTCTTACCTTATGTGGTATCGAAAGTGATGTTTGGAGGTTAAATCCACGATAATCGTCACGTGCATTCGCTATGGAGAAAAATGCGTGCGATCGCATGCATTATTGCAAGCTCAAGATGGCGCTGTTTAACATGGTCTGGAAATTCATAAAAAATAAACAAAAATCCTTTGAGTTCGCTCGCAAGGAAACAAGTTAAAAAAATTAAAAGATATCGAATAGATTTACTAGATAAATTCGACGTGTTGTTCATGATTAAGGTCTACTTTTATTCGCATAACTATTTCCAAGTTCTGCGCAAATCATATTTCACTAACTTTTCAAAAGTAAGTGGTGCTCACTCAAGCGGAAATATTTTTCAACAATTATATCGTCATTTGCTTTAATGGATCTCTACCAATATTAAAATGTGGAAAAACCTTTAGGATATTGCAAATATATAATTTGACAGGATTTTTTCCAAGTGTTAACTTTTTTTTGATACGCACTGTATAATTGTGTAGGGTTCCAGGCCTGCCAACTTCTCCGGTTTTTCCGGAGTTTCTCCGTTTTTCAGAATTTATAGCGGCCCAAAAGCGGAGAACTCCGTTTTCTTTGTATTTCAGATGATTTTCTTTTTTCTTTGGGAAATGACGCACTATCCGTCTGCCTACGGCTCTCTTTCTCTCTCTCCCTCTGAGTCCTCTCAATGTTACATTTACGTACGTACGCACGTGTGTCGGATCGTACCATAGAGTTATATACTACGCGCGCATACGTGGAGTTCAGAGTTCAATGGATAAGAACGCGTGATGGGCCTGTGCTCCGTGTGTGCATATACGAAGCGCAACAAGCCACGGCCAGCGCGCTATTTATCCGACAGCGATCGTGTGCATTGACATTGGACAGTTCGCCTGCGATCGTGAGGATTCATAGCGCGTGTAGTGCGAATGTAACTCTATGCATACGATGCAGCGCAGCGCTTGTGCCTCCGCTACTATACTACTACCGTTCTGGAATACCGTGTGGGAAATGGATTGTTTCGCCAGCTGAGGGTTTAGAAACGGTAACATTTTAAACTAATATCTGATATTTATATGTGCTTTGTGCTTAGTGAGCTAAATGCTTTGGATTTTACAAGTCTGCCATTTCAGTGCCGATTCTTGCAAACTTTTAGACCCCTGCTGTATTTTTTTTAGTCTGTGAACTGTCATGACTGTGTCAGTGTGTGAATGATCCATGATGCCAAAAGCAAAAGGGCACACTCAAAAGTTTCGCGACGTTTACAAGCTAAATTTCCCTGTATGACGTCATCTAGTACAAGGGAAGAACAATTTGCATTTTGTCGAATATGTAGATGAGACATTAAAGTTGCACATGGGGGAATAAGAGACCTTGATAACCATGTTTTAACAATTAAACATCTACAAAATGAAGAAGCTGAGAAGAAGGCAGCCCTAACTTCAAACAAAATAACTACCTTTTTCCCCTCTTCATCATCAGAAAACATTGCAACAATAAGTGCAGAAGTGAAATTTACTGACTTCTTAGTAGAGCACAGTTTGCCATTGGCAGCAGCAGATCATGCAGGGCCCTTATTCCGTCAGATGTTCCCTGATTCCAAAATTGCCAAAGAATACAGTTGTGCCAGAACCAAGACCTCACACATTATCGGTCACCTCGCAGATTGTGATTCATCTAATCTTAGAAGGCTTGTTTTTAAGGTGAAATTTCCTAAATGTCCTCCAGCTTCAAGGGGGCTCCGCCCCCTTGCACCCCCGACAGGGCCTTGCCCCTGGACCCCACAAGGGGCCCTAAGGCGGGACCCTTGACCCCCGCCGTTGGGAGTTTGGCTTTCCGCGCGATTCATGGACTCCTTTTTTCCATTTTCAAATGTTGGCAGGTCTGGGGTTCATGTCAATTAATGATCTGGAAATTGACCCAGACTTTTGCCCCCCAAAATCATGCGTTTCAGGAATCTTATACTATATGTCAGGTGTTATAATGCTTGCAATACCAACATTGGGTTTTCTTTGCCTCGTACATCAGAATTTATAAGTTATTAACATTTTAAAAGGAATTGATGGTACATGTAGGTACATAAACAATTCAAAGGAAAAGTAACAATTGAAATGTAAGTTACACAATTTGCTTACCAGGCTCTTATTACAATGATCTGCCAAGTGATGACATGTAAAGGGACAGTGTCTATAGGTTCAGGAGTAAAGACTAAAACAAGTTTGCAGATGCTGTATGTACAAACATACATAAATTTATATGACTACTGCAGCTTCATGAAAGAAGTTTCGAAAGTGCAATTGCACACATGATATCCACATGGTCTGTGTTTGATAGTTTAAAGCCATGGCGGGTTTCGATGAGTTCAAAGCCAAAATAAAGTATGCAGTCCTTTGGTATGATAGCATGTGAGGTCATGGTTGTGTCCATTTGACCATTTTACAGACACTTATTGTTTAATGTCAGTGTGTGTATTTAGTGAAATATGTACAGTATACATGAATGAGTAATAAGACATCAGTGAAGATGTACAAACTTGGTGCTTTTAAGAAAATAATGCTAAACCTAAAATTTGTAACACATTTTCTGGATGTTTGAAGGTCATTGACCTTTGTCAGTTAATAATTTGGATGATTTGCCTTAATACTGAGCAGTACTTTCATCCCCTCAGAATTGTAGGAAGTGCTTTTTTGTAATTGATGCAAGTTTAGTGCTAACAATAACTCATTCAAATATGTGTCAATCTGGAAGAAATGTCAAAATTAAGACATTGCAAATTTATCAGATTTTTATGTTTCAACCTTTAAGGTCTATCATGACATGGCCAAACCTACTTTTCAATCATTAGACAGTAAAGTAGAGTATGTTAGCTTTAATTTGATACCAAGTTTGTAGGTTTAGGCCAAGTTTTGACAAAAATATTGATGTTTTCTTAAAAATTGCACCAAAAATTGTGTTTTCCCATTGACTTTGTACAGGCGGCGCCGCTTCCGGGAGCGCCGCTTCCGGCACCACCCCTCATCACCTCTGGTGTCCTGACTTTTGAGAGCTATAACTCAAGTTCTATAAAGTCTACAGCAATGAAACTTTCCAGGCTATTGCCTTATTAATTCAGCTTTAAAATGATACTAAATTTGTTGGCATAGCCTCTATGGTTTTGAAAATAATTAAGAATTACTATAGCACGAAGCCAAAGTTTGTAACAGCACCACCCTTTTTGGGGGGCGAGCTCATGACGTATGACCAGCTTTTATCAATGTTGCCAAAATTTGTGAAACTTTGCCAAAAATACAAGCTTCAGATTGGTTATTGCGCAATGATTGGGAATTTCCATATTGCTGCAATCAATGTTCTGTCTTCAGATATACACTGACTGGCACTACTTGTGGGTTCGGTCAATTTTGTCACAAAATATAAAGCTTACTCCATGGCATCGTTTGTGTGTGGATCATCCAACATTTTAATGGTTTTCTATTTTCAGATTCTTGTGTATTTCCATCAACACATTCTATGATTCAATAGTAGCATAAACATTAACTAGCATTCAGTGTGCACCCCGGGGCGGGGTGTGCACTCAGTACATGTAAGTACAACAAAATTTGCTCTTTCATGTGATTTTTGCACTGGTCAGCTAGAGGGGATTATACGATGCCCTTGGGTCTTGCTGCAATGGGCTGGTTGAGGTCAATAGATCTATTTTCTATTTCAGGCATGGTTTTTGTTCATTTCATCAACTAGAGTGCATGCTTTGTAACAGTTAAAGGGAAAATTCACCCTGGTGTAAAACTAGTTGTAATAAAAACAAAGCAAAAAATAAATCTAAAGCAGGGTGCTATGACTTTTTAGATGCGCTTGCCCGGTCTGGCAAGTAAATATTTGAATAGTTGGAATAAACATGTACTTGGGTCAATCCATGTCAAATCAACAGATGCTTGTCACCCGACCCCCTTCGATTTTCTTTAAACTCGCACCAAATGTTCACCCAAGTGTCTGACGGAAAAATCTGAAATATTTTGCCCCAAGGTCAAACGGTTGCTAAGATACGGCCTCCCTTAGCAACCAATGCGTTGCCAAACAACCAGGTTTTTAAAAAATTTGCTATTTTTGATCGACTGCTGCAACCAAGTTTGATGAGGGAGAGTGCTTATTTTCTGGAAATTGGAAGAACTTTTTAGTCTTAACATGCACAGTATATTACGGCAGGGATCTGACCAGCCGTTATTGCGCACGAGGTTGCCGAAAATGGTGTTAAGCATCCAAGTCAGTGATTTCGGGTGCATGTTTGGAAGCTCATAACTTCCAAATTCAATTAGCTTCTAGCCCAATATCATGCATATTTGAAGACTATCACTTGCTGAACAGACCTACAAAAATTGGCCCAAACGTGCGCGTTGATTTCTTGTAGGGCGCCCTCAAAGTTGGATTTTTTCTAAAAGTTGCCAAGTTCAAGGTCACGGATCCCCCCTCGTCCCTTCAAGGAACAACACCAATTTCTGTATACTGATAGACAATTACCTATATTTTCATGGGATACTTAAAATTTTTTGTGACCGAAATGTTTAATAGCTCGTTTACGCATTCGAAAATGGTCATAAACACCCCAAACCAATGCAAAACGATACATACAGGTTTATCAGCACACTTCACATTGCAATAAATCAGAAATGAAAAGCCAACAAACACTGGTATTTTCTGTAATGGTAGTCTGTAATTAATACTAAAAGGATATGCATCACAAATAGTTTGACTTATTGGCAATGACCTTCAAAATACAGCTGAAAATCATAAACAATAAATCAGGTCAATTTTCCATGATTATAGGGCACTAAACTGTATTTACACATACTTTCATTTGTGTGTCATTTCAAAACAAATGATGATTTTAAGTTGATAGTTGCAAATCCTGTTCCTTTCAAGTTGTATTTTAATATCCAAATAATACATAAAGTCACATCTTTATCTTTTGACCTTGACATTGATCTAAAAATAGCTGATAATGCCTTAAAATTAGCATATTAACAACACCCGTGAGTTTTACAACACATTTCAGAATTGATTTTCTCACAGACTAAAAGCCTGATCATATTGATATTTGCAGTACTGGTAGTCCATAATGATTTTCTCACAGACTAAAAGCCTGATCATATTGATATTTGCAGTACTGGTAGTCCATAATGAGTACTTGGATGATCTCTTATTAATTCATTCTTTTTCACACCACAATGAACTTGAAAAAATGGCTGAAATTCACCCAAAATCTTTAATCCGCCAATATCCCACCATTAAAGGTTGTTTACACCGACTTTCACTTATGTGTCATTTCAACACAAATGATGATTTTAGGCTGATAATTGCAAATCTTGTTCCTTTTAGGTTGTATTTTAATATCCAAATGATACATAAAGTCACATCTTTATCTTTTGACCTTGACATTGATCTAAAAATAGCTGTATATGCCTTAAAATTAGCATATTTACAACACCCGTGAGTTTTACAACACATTTCAGAATTGATTTTCTCACAGACTAAAAGCCTGATCATGTTGATATTTGCAGTACTGGTAGTCCATAATGAGTACTTGGATGATCTCTTATTAATTCATTCTTTTTCACAACACAATGACCTTGAAAAAATGGCTGAAATTCACCCAAAATCTTTAATCCGCCAATATCCCACCATTAAAGGTTGTTTACACCGACTTTCACTTATGTGTCATTTCAACACAAATGATGATTTTAGGCTGATAATTGCAAATCTTGTTCCTTTTAGGTTGTATTTTAATATCCAAATGATACATAAAGTCACATCTTTATCTTTTGACCTTGACATTGATCTAAAAATAGCTGAAAATGCCTTAAAATTAGCATATTCACAAACCCGTGAGTTTTACAACACATTTCAGAATTGATTTTCTCACAGACTAAAAGCCTGTGACTGATGTGACTTTATGTATTATTTGGATATTAAAATACAACCTCAAAGGAACAAGATTTGCAATTATCAGCTTAAAATCATCATTTGTGTTGAAATGACACATAAGTGAAAGTTGGTGTAAACAACCTTTAACGATGGGATATTGGTGGATTAAAGATTTTGGGTGAATTTCAGCCATCTTTTCAAGGTGATTGTGTTGTAAAAAAATTAATTAATATTAGATCATCCAAGTACTCATTATGGACTACCAATACTGCAAATATCAGCATGATCGGCCTTTTTAGTCTTTTAGTCTTAGAACTTGGCAACTTTTAGAAAAAATCCAACTTTGAGGGCGCCCTACAAGAAATCGACGCGCACACTTGGGCCAATTTTTTGTAGGTCTGTTCAGCAAGTGATAGTCTTCAAATATGCATGATATTGGGCTAGAAGCTAATTGAATTTGGAAGTTATGAGCTTCCAAACATGCACCCGAAATCACTGACTTGGATGCTCAACACCATTTTCGGCGACCTCGTGCGCAATAACGGCTGGTCAGATCCGTGCCGTAATATACTGTGCATGTTAGGACTAAAAAGTTCTTCCAATTTCTAGAAAATAAGCACTCTACCTCATCAAACTTGGTTGCAGCAGTCGATCAAAAATAGCAAATTTTTTTAAAACTTGGTTGTTTGGCCATGCATTGGTTGCTAAGGGAGGCCGTATCTTAGCAACCGTTTGACCTTGGGGCAAAATATTTCAGATTTTTCCGTCAGACATTTGGGGGAACATTTGGTGCGAGTTTAAAGAAAATCGAAGGGGGTCGGGTGACAAATTGTCTGAAAATTGGTTGATTTGACGTGGATTGACCCACTTGCCCAAAAATATCTTTATAATATAAACAGTTTTACCTCTTCAAAAGAAAGTTTTGCAGTTTTAAAACCATTGACTTTTTTTCTCTCGTTTGACATGAACTGATCTACCTTGTTATTGCATTACTTTTTCCAAAGTGATTTTATCTTGCCTGCCATGACCCAAATTAGGGTAAATATCATATATCGACCCTAATTTTGGTCATTCTTCTGCAGGGTAGGAATTAGTTTTTGTCTCACCTGCGAAGCAAAGTGAGACTATAGGCGCCTCTTTTCCGACGGCGGCAGCGGCGGCGTCAACATCAAATCTTAACCTGAGGTTAAGTTTTTGAAATGACGTCATAACTTAGAAAGTATATGGACCTAGTTAATAAAACTTGGCCATAAGGTTAATCAAGTATTACTTAACATCCTATTAGAGTTTCATGTCACATAACCAAGGCCAAAGGTCATTTAGGGTCAATGAACTTAGACCATGTTGGAGGAATCAACATAGAAATCTTAAAGATAAATTCCAGTTTTGGTAACGATCTCAAAATGACTTTTTACAGAATCTAATATAATGACCACCCAAGTGTCTGTTTTTATGAATAAAAAATATGTGCCAAAGGATTCTGGAAGAAATTGTGTAATTGCTGAGAAATAAGCAAAATAAGTGCGGATTTGGTCACTGCCGTCGGGTCTTTATTTAAGCAATATTAACCCACGTGTGCCTATCTGTGTTGGTGCATCTTCAGTGTGATCATTTTTCAGTGTAGGTTTCAAGATTTCACAAAGTTCAGTTTATGTAACTGTACCAGATCTAGATCCTCGATGATATACTGACGATTCAGTCTGGTTTTACAGACTTTCTCATGAAATCAGTGTTTACTGCAACTACTGGAATTTCTCTTTAACCTGAGGTTAAGTTTTTGAAATGTCATCATAACTTAGAAAATATATGGATCTGATTCATGAAACTTGGACATAATAGTAATCAAGCATCACTGAACATTTTGTGCAAGTTTCAGGTCTCATGATTAAGGTCAAAGGTCATTTAGGGTCAATGAACTTTGGCCGAATCGGGGTATTTGTTGAATTACCATCATAACTTTGAAAGTTTATTGGTCTAGTTCATTAAACTTGGACATTAGAGTAATCAAGTATCACTGAACATCCTCTGCGCGTTTCAGGTCACATGACCAAGGTCAAAGGTCAATGAACTTTGGCAGAATTTGGTGTATCTGTTGAATTACCATCATAAATTTGAAAGTTTATGGATCTGATTCATGAAACTTGTACATAAGAGTAATCAAGTATAACTGAACATCCTGTTCGAGTTTCAGGTCACATGATCAAGGTCATAGGTCATGTAAGGTCGATGAACTTTGGCCATGTTGGGGTTTTTTGTTGAATAACCATCATATCTCTGTAAGTTTATAAGTAAGTAAGTAAGTTTGTAAGTAAGTATGTCTAGTTCATAAAAAGTGAACATAAGAGTAACCATGTATCACTGAACATCTTGTGCGAGTTAGAGTAGTATTCAAAGTCAGCACTGCTGCTATATTGAACCGCGTGATGCAGGTGAGACGGCCAGAGGCATTCCACTTGTTTTTTGGGGGGGCTACTTTTTGTCTCACCTGCATAGCAGAGTGAGACTATAGGCGCCGCTTTTCCGGAGGCGGCGGCGGCGTCAATATCAAATCTTAACCTTAGGTTAAGTTTTTGAAATGACATAACTTAGAAAATTATATGGACCTAGTTCATGAAACTTGGCCATAAAGTTAATCAAGTATTACTGAACATCCTATTAGAGTTTCATGTCACATGACCAAGGTCAAAGGTCATTTAGGGTCAATGAACTTAGACCATGTTGGGGGAATCAACATCAAAATCTTAACCTGAGGTTAAGTTTTTGAAATGTCATCATAACTTAGAAAATATATGTACTTAGTTCATTAAACTTGGACATAAGCAGGCCTCTACAAAAAAATTTTTCGTCACTTGCCCTGTTGGGCAAGTGATGAAAAAATTTGCTTGCCCGATAGAAAAAACTGCTTGCCCAATTTTTTAAATAATTTTTTTCATTATGACGGCACTACTCTTATTTTTATTAAGGTATACAAAATAACAATTGAGAATCATGTCCAGTATAAAAGAACACACATTGAAAAGGATATTTTCAGCAACGTAGGCCTGAGTCTTTACGTTTATTTTGGAGAAAAAATCGATATTTTATGGGTATTTAAGGTTTTAAAAAACCCTTCAACAAAAGTTGCTAAAATTTCATATTTTGCATCTTTAAATCCATGAAATGGCTACCTGCATACCATATTTCCTTAGAATTGCTTTCATTTATAGTTGGAAACTATAAAGAAAGCCAGTGAAAAATGTTCAGCTCTTTATTGACTCGGAAAAAATTATTTTATCATCAAAAGTGGAGTGGCTTATTTTCCATATTTCCTTGATTTAAAAAAAAAAAAATTAGTTGGAAACCATCAAGTCTTTTCTTCATCATTTTATGATGTTCCACTCAATCAATAATTTTATCTACATGTTTTCACATGCTACTTTTTTTTTCTATTTTGAGGAATACCTGTTCACTTATTAATGAATTATTACTAACATTGTTTAATATTGTATGATTTTTTTCACTATGCTTAGAATCGTGGGTGTGTGTGTGTGTGGGTGTGACTGTGAGTTGAACTTGAGTTGATATAAATGAATTCAATATCTGATTTCTACTTCGCCTATTCCAGTACAATAACCTGTACTCGGCCATGTAATAAAGGCCCACATACCCTAACTTTTCCTGAAGTTCTTTGAAAACGCAGACTTCTACGAAAATTGCATTTCTCTATGGGGGAGTCTAAATTTGGTGAGAATGTATTCATTAATAACTTAAATATACATGACAATGAAGAAATCATCAAACTTTATAGGAAATTTTGAATAATATACCCGAAATGTAAACTCTGTCTGAAACAGAAAATCACCATCATTGAGGCCTTTACTGAGCGAATTGTCCCCCAGAGCTCTGGCAGAGAGACAGAGCTCAGACTGGCTAGCTAGTATGCGCACGTGTGTGAGCCTCCCGCCGGCCTTGTAAAATAGATGGAGCTTTGTTTGGTGATTTATTGTCTGATATTTACCTCATCCCCTCAAAAAGGGAAACAAATGAATTTTAAGTTATAATTAACAAATACGCAAGTTATTTTGGATGTTAATACTAAATAGGCCGTTTTGAAAAGCAAAGCCGAATGACAACTCACCAATGCGAGGTTACTAGACTCTGTGATTTATTTCCTGTGTAATTCTAATTATTTTATCACAGAATCGTGATATCGGAAGGAGGGAAAATGTGCATTAGAAATTGCACATGGTGGTAGTCATAATGGACCCCTATACTACATTCAACTGTTTCCCGGCCATTGCGTTGATTTTTTTCATACCTGCTGGTACCATGTATGGAAATACGTGGTACAGAAAAAATAACGCAATTTCGGAATTTGAAACTGCGCTACTCGCTATTTTTTAGGCTTATTCATGATTTTGAGTGTGGATTTTGGATGATTTATGGAAAAACGAGGTACGGTACAAAAAAAAGACGCAACAACCACTTGCCCGATCGGGCAATTGACTTTGAGAAGTGCTTGCCCGCACGTCATTTTCACTTGCCCCGGGCAAGCGGGTTTGTCGCGCCCTGCATAAGGTTAATCAAGTATCACCAAACATCTTGCTTGAGTTTCACGTCACATGACCAAGGTCAAAGGTAATTTAGGGTCAATGAACTTTGGCCGATTTGGGGGTATCTGTTGAATTACAATCAAAACTTTAAAAGTTTTTGGATCTGATTCATGAAACTTAGACATAATTGTAATCAAGTATCACTTAACATCCTGTGCAAGTTTCAGGTCACATGATCAAGGTCAAAGGTCATTTAGCATCAATGAACTTTGGCCGAATAGGGGGTATTTGTTGAATTACCATCATAACTTTAAAAGTATGTTGGTCTAGTTCATAAAACTCGGACACAAGAGTAATCAAGTATCACTGAATATCCTGTGCAAGTTTCAGGTCACATGATCAAGGTCAAAGGTCATGTGAGGTCATTGAACTTTGGCCACATTCGTTGTATTTGTTGAATTACCATCCTATCTCTGTAAAATGTATTGGTCTAGTTCATAAAACGTGAAAATAAGAGTAACCAAGTATCACTGAACATCTTGCGCGAGTTGTAGTTTTCAAAGTCTGCACTGCTGCTATGTTGAATCGCTTGATGCAGGTGAGACGGCCAGAGGCATTCCACTTGTTTTATACTGGGGCTACCACTGAAAATCTTGAGGCTATTTTCTAATTCATTGAGCTATTTTTTTTAATTGCATATCAGCAATTACCATTTGACATTCTGATACTCACTGTGACACCTAAAACTTCAAAAAGCTCAGAACATTATTTCTTTTATTTCTTGATGTTTTTGGTGCCCTCCGTAAAAGGGTCCTTAACAGAGCCGAACTTCTTCCGCCCGCCAGCTACCTTTGGTGAGGGGAATGTCCTACAGGCCCTGCAATAAACAAGAGTAATCCCAAAGTCGCCTTCAGCTTCACGTCTTTAGATTCAAGCCAATCGAGGCCCCAAGACTTAATTGTCGATTGTCTCTACTTTTTTTGCTTATCCTCAACAGTATCTCGATTTGGAGAGGCAGCTGGCTCTGGCCGTTTGGCAGAGCCAATTTGAACTCGAATTAGATCGCACTCCGACTCGACGATGTCGATAATCAGCCCTGTCACAATCACCAGCTGATCGCATACAATTCTGCACATGCCTAGTACACACAATATACCGTACGATGCACGTGGTCTTGTTACCAGCTGTGCAGTCTAATCGTTCACGCGTACATGTACATAAGCCATGCGGCAAGTGCGTCAACAATTCTAAAAACCCTGTGCTAAAGACTATGCGTACTCCGCATCCCATATTGCATTGCGCGTTTATTTATAATCGCGAAGCTTCCCATGTTACGGAAGGCTCGGATATTGCATCGACAGTTTAACTTAAAGCAGGCAAGGGCGATAAAAAAGATGCGCTTGCTCCACCGCCGGAGAACGTAACTATGTGAAGTATTTTTTACATCGTCGATGGTATTGTATTGGGGCGATTCTGAAATAGTCTACCCAAAGCATAGGGTTTGGAGAATTTTTAGGAGCGATATGGGCTGTCATGGGGACAAAATCGCCCTTCGCCCCCCGCGTAATTCCGACGCTGTTATTCTGTGGGAATTTTGCTTTCTACTGTGTGAATTGTGTTTGCCAATTTGGGCAAGTAATTTTTGTCTTTACTTCGGAACACTTTCCCGACTCTAACTTTTACTTGCCCCTGGCAATCAGGGAAGTGCCTATGTATCAAATGAGTGGAAAGTAATCCCCCAGACAAAATACAATGCACACTGTTGTTTTCCAAAGCCAGTATTGCTGTTATTAAAGAGAAAATGAATTTTTATGACTGTATAGATAATTGATACAATTGCAAGAAAACATGTCTGTTTGAGTGGCAGTGTTTTATACGGGATGGGGGGGGGGGCAGATTTTCCAGCTTTTGAACATTGGGAAAAAAAGTAATGTTATTTAATAATAATAATATATGTGATTTGTAATGCGCCAAATCCACTCTGCAGAGTGCCCAAGGCGCAGTGAAAGAAGAAAGAAATAACGAAAGAGAAAATTACAAATATAATAGATTTAGGAACAATTAAGAGTAGGAAGCATTGAATAGACGAGTTTCTGTGGGTGTGTTGAAACTTTTTCAGACAATATGTTTTATTCCTCATTAAACAGGGGACTTGATCTGCAAATTTATTAATTTCAATTTCAACAAGGTTATCAAAAAACTTGATTACCTGTATATATTACATTTCAGGTGAGTACTTGTTAAGGTTGGGTAATGTATTGAAGTATACTTGCTAACATGGATCATAATAGAATTTTTGACTTGATTTGTTTTGTCATATGTGAAAAGCTTCCCCATATTTTGAAGTAAAAACAAATCAATGAATTCTAATTTAAAAAAAAAAAAAACTATTGCATTATATAACAGAAATATTATTTCAGACTTCTAAAAAAGAACAATTTTATATTTAAAACATTGGTCAGCTGCACGTATATGATGTCGCAAATTAAAAACTAATAAGTCGGATCCATTTTCTGTATCTTTGATGGATTTTCCTGTGAACTTCACCAGTATTTTCTATTGATTTTTTTCTGATATACAACAATCTTTTTTAAACTTGTCTTCTGGTGAACTTCCCCTTTAACTTTTTTTTCTTCTTTGGGCTGGGGGTGACTTACCCATTGATTTTAAGATTGATGATGTTTGAGAGGAACATTATGTTCCTCCTATTGAGCCTATGGTATACCAGCAAAACCCATGCCATTGTCATTGATGTCAGTTAGCTCCCTGCCTTTGATCACTTACTAAAGACCCTGGACAATTACCAGAACAATAGCTTCTCTCTTCAGACCCTTTCTGAGGATTAAGATTTTTCCAAGTAAAAATAGGCTGTAAGCATCATGCACACACAAACACCTCATCATACCAAGGAGATATCTCCTTGATCATACAATCCTTGCCTTTCAACACAGACACACAAACTTCTCACACACACAACCACTGCATACTGTATTCCAATCCCAATCATCACACAGAAGCACATGGTTGATGTACATATATACTAGTACACATTTCACCAGTAGCACAGACATGTGCAAGTACATAGTGGTTGTGATATCTATGGCATGATGACTTGGCTTTGACCTGGTTGAAAGCTCCATCCCTCTTAGTTTCAAGTAACCTTCAAACTGTTTACAGTTTGTTTGTTCTGGTTTCCATCTGAGATTATTTAAGACCACTTACCTTAAAGAATAAATGTGAGTATGCCTTAGATGAGATGAGTTAAACTATTGTGCATTGTCTTGACTCTTGTCAATAAAAAGTTTATTTAATTTAAAACTGTAAGAAGGCCATCATCAACAGGCAGAGTTTTCGGATCTGGCAAAATATCCTGATCTGAACAATCTCAAGATGTAATGGAGACGCAATCATCAGGATATAGAGACGCCAAGTTCAAAGACCAGCTATGCGTGAGATTTCCTGTGAATCTGAGTGAGATCACAGACATTGTGTACAATGTATATGGGGATAGACTGTGATACTGATTGCATGAGACAGAGATTTGAGGGGATGAGATTTGGTAGCTCTGAGGATAGTTGCTGGATTAATCTTGACATTGCAATCTGAAGTGAAGTTATAATTATTTGCAAAATAGCATGCTATTTACGAATTATCCCCTTGCAGAAGCAGATCATGCACCCTGGATTATCCATGCCTAGCTTGAGCACGAATTGTTCTTGTGCTCGTGGAGATCATGGAGATGGGGTGTCTTCTTGTGCTCGTGGAGATGGGGTGTCTTGAATCTCGAGATTAAATGAGAAGAGGGCCAATCGGGCCAAAATCTCGAGATCGAGCTAGCTCGGGCTGGTGCAGCGCCATCTGAGTGTGTTATTTTTTTCTGTATATAATATCAGTCTGTTGTCAGGTTTGTTGAAGATAAGATACAGCTAGTTCAATTCACATTTACTTCATTCTCTGTTGAAAAATATACTTCATACTTAAGATTCAGTCCTGGATGCCGGATCTGCTGTTCCTCTACATGTATGTCCAGCACCTGGCATGCCTGGTGATGAACAAACAGTGAGATCTGAAGAATATACAAATTGATTGACCAGCAAAGGTGGAAGAGAAAATGATATGGAGAATATGGAGAACTGCAACTGGTTGTGAAGGTCGATGGATAAAATTGTTGAATCATCTGACTTAGACTAAAGATCACATGCTGTAGAGATTTCATGCAATCTTGTATGGGAAATGTACCCAGTATCACCCTGGCCTGGCAGTTTTAATTTGTCCATTTTGGAGTTCTCTTGGGTGGATAATTTATACTGTATTTTAATGGGTTTTATTCAAAATATAGCCTTTTTTAAAAGATCTTGATACTTCACAATGATTTTTAAGATTATTTTCTATTCATTTGTGTAAAACTTTTAAAAACTAAGAATGAAATGAAGAGTTTCTAATCAAAATACACAGTGATGGGGAGAGAGAAAAAAACCCAGCATCTTGAGTGTTCTGAATGAAGAGACCAAAAAAAAAAGTGACTTGTTAAACAAGTTAATTTTTTTATTCGTTTTTAGCAATAAATCTGGATGATTCCACAAATGGCTAAAATGCCATGTACATGTATTCATAACTTGATACTAAAAAGAAAAAAAAATTATAAAAAGCCATCCATGTTATACTTTTATTTCTTCATGGAACATTGCTTTATTTTCATCAATGATTACTCCACCACTGATAAGTGCTGAAGCGCATAGTATGGGAGGCATTCGCCAAGGACCAGCAAAAATTAAAAAATGTACACTGTGATCTATTAACCATTCTCACTCACTTGTATTATGCTTTATGTATCTAGTATTTGGCTTCCAAGAACAATTTCAGCGCGAATAGTAAAGGACAGTTTTTGCCAACAAGCAGCCATTCTTCAATTCCCTCTTTCAAACTAATGTGTATTTTGACAATATTAGCATTTCCATGCGTGCACTTCTAAGTAACATTCTAGTGAGAGAAAGTTTCCAGTCTGATAGTGGAGCCTTTCATGGTAATGTTGCGCACATGTGATACAGAGCTAAATTTTTCCTCTGAAGAACAGAAGTGTGCAGGAGAGCTTTTTGCGATAGTTAAAGGACAAGTCCACCCCAACAAAAACTTGATTTGAATAAAAAGAGAAAAATTCAACAAGCATAACACTGAAAATTTCATCAAAATCGGATGTAAAATAAGAAAGTTATGACATTTCAAAGTTTTGCTTCATTTCACAAAACAAGTTATATGAACGAGCCAGTTACATCCAAATGAGAGAGTGGATGATGTCACTATTTCTTTTTAGGTGGTCTGTCTATGACAGATCGCCTATTGTTTTCGTCAGAATTTTCTTTATTTCTTTCTTTATTCTTGGCACCTATGTTTGTCGCCAACTTTTCTTGGAATTGGCTAATCAATTTGACTGATTTTTCTGTCATATATAGAATCTATCATAGAGACGACATACTTCGCTTTTCAAGGTCATATGGTCATGATGACGTCATCTACGTGCCATTTTGTAAAATTCTTCATTTGATCATATCTTCATTATCAATTATCAAAAATTAACAATATTTACATGACATTAACTTCTGGTCAAAGGTCAACTGTCAAAGTCATCAAAGGTCATGTAAAGGTCATGACGTGCGCGTACGCGTGCGTCAAAGGTAAAAAATTCTCCAAATGGCCTATAAAATTTTTTGGGTACGTTTCAGGTCATTTTAGCATTTCCAAAATTTGTGCATGCGCAGATATGTGTGCGCGTTTCCGCGTGTAACGCCTTAACGCAACGCAGAAACACCGTTTTTTTTTTATATCATTGAATTGATAATGAAATTCTGAGCAATTTGATACCTTGATCAACCTACGAGTATTAATAACGAAATTAACACCTGTTAAAGTTAGCAGCACGTGTGCGCGCGAGCTCTCACTATAGGCCATATATGTGCAAAAATATGCCTATTGAAAATTCACTGTCGCTCTTTAAATAGTCCGTTGACCCCCAATTTTTTTCATATATCGATAGAGTATGAGTTGTAGATTTCATTTCATGTCACCAGTGTCCCTCAATTTGATCATGACGTCATCAAAATGGCATCGGAAATCAAAATATCCGTTGCCTTGTTATGACGTCATAATAATTATGCAAATTATGCTCTAATTCCGTGAATATTGGTCAATTTTCGCCCAATTTTCGATATGTTGTAGCTTAGGTCTTACTCTTCATGAATTATTGCCTTTATTTTTCATTTTAATAAACGGATCATCCTGAAAAATTGCAAATAGTAAAGGCATGTCATTTTTCCTCATTTTGCGTGTAATCTCTATGGGACATGACTTTTTCTCAAAACTAGATTCGACATTCCTCTATTTCGTGAGCCATATCTCCATTTTTTCTTGTCAGTTTTCCCTGAGCTTTTAATATGTTGTAGCTGAGATTCTAATCTTTCGCAAGTGTGCCCTCCATTTTTTGATCAGATGCCGGGATCATGCCCATTTTTCACTTGCAAAATTGGAATTGTAATTCTCAAAATTGCTTACGGGTAATATCTAGGGGGAATATCGTGGACCAATGGATAACGCACTTGACCTGCGTTCTCGGGGGCGCAGGTTCGAATCCTGGGGTGAACAAGATGATTTTTTTTTCTTTTTGCCACCTTACGTGATCCTTTATGATAATTAAAAGGTATAAAAGTTTAAATTCAGCAAGATAAAACAGATTATAATTGCTTTTTTCATATCACATGTATTTTGCGTGTAATCTCTATGGGACATGACTTTTTCTCAAAACTAGATTCGACATTCCTCTATTTCCTGAGCCATATCTCCATTTTTTCTTGTCAGTTTTCCATGAGCTTTTAGTATGTTGTAGCCGAGATTCTAAGCTTTCACAACTGTTCCCTCCATTTTTTTATCAGATGCCGGGATCATGCCCATATTTCGCTTGCAAAATTGGAATTGTAATTCTCAAATTTGCTTACGTGTTATCTCTATGGGGAATATCGTGGCTCAGTGGATAACGCACTTGACTTGCGTTCTCGGGGGCGCAGGTTCGAGTCCTGGGGTAACAAGATTTTTTTTTCCCCATTTTTTGTCTCACCTGTGAAGCAGAGTGAGACTTAGGCGCCGCTTTTCTGACGGCGGCGGCGGCGTCAACATCAAATCTTAACCTGAGGTTAAGTTTTTGAAATGATGTCATAACTTAGAAAGTATATGGACCTAGTTCATGAAACTTGGACATAAGGTTAATCAAGTATCACTGAACATCCTGCATGAGTTTCACGTCACATGACCAAGGTCAAAGGTCATTTAGGGTCAATGAACTTTGGCCGAATCGGGGGTATCTGTTGAATTACCATCATAACTTTGAAAGTTTATTGGTCTAGTTCATTAAACGTGGACATTAGAGTAATCAAGTATCACTGAACATCCTGTGCCAGTTTCAGGTCACATGATCAAGGTCAAAGGTCATGTAAAAGGTCAATGAACTTTGGCCGTGATGGGTTTTTTTTTTGAATAACCATCATATCTCTAAGTTTATTGGTCTAGTTCATAAAAAGTGGACATACGAGTAACCATGTATCACTGAACATCTTGTGTGAGTTAGAGTAGTTTTCAAAGTCAGCAATGCTGCTATATTGAACTGCGTGATGCAGGTGAGACGGCCAGAGGCATTCCACTTGTTAAATGGTAAGCGGAGCTCGAGCATATGGTATTAGTGGGCCGTTGAGTTGTTGTCACTATAAGCATGATTTTTGGAGATTTCGAGGGCGACTTTAGGCATTTCCGTGCAGGTCAGCGATCACGAGGCGCGCTATTAATCGCGCTACATAAAATGGATTAAGGCGCGCATGTAGCGCGTGATCGTTCTCGCGCGCCTTAAAATCGAGTCCCTGGTTATATTGCACTGAACTCTTTTTGACATACTGTAGTGCAGTTATGATGTAGCAAGGGCAGCAGTACCTTTCAATTGTGCACTATGAGATTCAATCTAATTCCTTGAATACGTTGGTAGCCAAGAAAAGGATTGACATATAACATTGAATCGTTTGCTGTGAGAATCTATTTTTCATTTCGATCACGGAATTGGCTTTAATATTTTTCTCTTGTTCTTGCAGGTAACAAGTGATAAAGCAGACGCAGCAAGCAGTGTGGCAGCAAGCGCGGCAGCGAGCGGAGCAGGCTAGCCGTTGCAGAGGCAATTTAGATTTATCTGCCAAAACACCACTAGAAATCAAGGATGACGGGCAGGGCTAGGGGAAGAGCAAGGGGAAGGGGCAGAGCCACTGCCAAGCCCCCAGCAGCAGAGGCACCTAGTATGGAACGTCGACCAGGAGAACCAGCACCCCCACCAATGCAGCAGGCAGCACCCCCACAGGAGGCAGCTGGTGGCATGCCAGTACCAGGAAGAGGGCGGTCGCGTGGTGGTACCACTCAACCAGGACCTGGAGGTATGCATAATATACAGTTGCCCAGGCTCCCCCTTTTAATACAAAGCCTTTAAAAGGGGCAAGAGGTTGAATTGGTGTGAAAACATGCAAAGATTTGAGATGGGGTGGATATCTTCCTGTATAATTCATTGTTCTTTTCTTGCAAAATAAATAAAGCAACTTGTCCCTCTTCTAAAACAGGCCGAAAATCTCATTCATTTTCATGCTTTGATTGTACCTGTAGGTCATGATTACCGTCACCTTGGGATTGAAGTTCTAAACATCATGTCTTGTTTTGTATTTGGCCTAAACTTCAAAGGGGTTTTTTTTTTGTAAGAACCAGCTCTAACTAGTTAGGTGGAGACTCGCGACATCAGTTCTAGTTTTTGGCATACATCCTGATTGTTCTTTGATAAAACTGTTCATAAGTTGTAAAAGATCCTTTCTTTTGTTATATTATATATCCCATATAGCTCACTTAGCACCTAGAAACATCTTCCAGTCATGCATTAAGTTATGCATAAAATTATGAACACCTATGAAACATCCACCTGTAAATTTGCATTGGATAGCAGATAGATAATGTTTCCTATTTTGTTTTCCTTTGCAGCCATACCAAAGCAGGAGGGCCCGATGCATGACATGCCAAGTCAGATGGCCAAGTTGGCTATTGGAGCCAGCGGCGAAGGCGGAGTAGGTGGTGTGGTTCCAGAGAGGAGAGGGAGGAGGGGGGATGAAGAAATCGAGCCCCGAACCAGACCAGAGAACTTCAACAAGAAAGGTTAGGATCAAGTAAATGTTAACTTCATGGTTGGACCTGCCTGTGATAATACAAAATTTACCATTACGATTTCATAGTTCAAGGTTATTGTTATAAATTAATCAACCGTGCCCCCCCCCCCCCCTCTCTCTTCAAACACTTCAAGAGGTGCTTCACTGCAGCCATCATTGCTTCTGTTAAAAGTGTATCTCAGGCCCAATCACCTTCTGACTAGGTTGAACTTGAATGATGAATCCAAGCCATGATAAATCATGTAGAATAGTGTGACTTGCGTCATCTGTTGTCCATTCATCGTTTTTGAAAAGAAATTAAGTTAATATTTTGTGAAAATGTGAAGTCATGAATATGCAATAGATAAGTAGATTATAAAATGCCCCATCTTTATTCTATAACATGAAATCAATATTAATTCATATTTTCATACATAGAAACATGTCTTTCTTGAAACAAAATCAGTTTCAGCAACAATGATCTTACACAGTAACTCTGTAGTCCATCTTATATTTTATATTTTTGTGGGATAAATATTTGAATAAACACATTAAAAAAAATAGAGTAAGTGGCGATATGATGCTTTCAGCTCACCCACTGCTTATTCACGAGGAGATGATGCAAAACTTTCAATTGCCCCATCTTTGTTATTCCTCATCCCATTCTAATAAAAAAAGTTAGTATTTGTCTTGTATAACTTTACCTGTTCAAATCACATAATTTTCGGCCTAGAGTACCCCTTTAAAAGCAGTGCTTCTCATCCTTTATGAACCTGATGCAACTTTAACCTAAAACAATTTTCTGAGGCCCACATTTTTTTCTTTAAACATTGTACAGCTATGAGTGGACAAGCAATCCCGCTTTATGCAAACGGCTTCAAGTTGAAAACTCGTCCGAATTGGCAACTCCACCTGTACCGGGTTGACTTTGACCCACAGATTTTGAACCCCAGGGCTAGGTTTGCTCTCCTGAAACATCACCAAGAACTACTGGGAAGAGAGTTTACACTTGATATGGACACCATGTATTCCATCGTCAAGCTTGCAGAAAAAGTAAGCTTTGTTTTGTCTCGTTAACCATGGTGGAAATATCCCTGTATAGATTGCTTTCATTGCTTATTCTTTGTGAGGTACAACTGTGTACAGTTGTATTTCTTTATCAATTGAGGCTGATTTATTTTACCCTGCCAAGAATAGGAAAACTTATTAGGAAAGTAAAAACTGATTAAGAATAAGAGTGGTGTTTAAAATAGAAAGTGCTCATAAAGCTATGTTTGTCTGTACATGCTACTCTGAAATGAATTTCCTTGATAATGTAAGCGCAACGTTTTGCAGACATATAAAAAAAAATCACTTTATTTCTGATGATAATATTTAGAATTTTGTCAATTTTATAAATGCATATTACCCTGGAAATTATGTCATATTAAAAATCCGAATCTGCACCTGCATATAAACTTAAGCTCATGCAATCGACTTGAACCATCAGTTAATAACTGATGTTCGTTTGTAAGGTTATGTGTAAAATTTCACAAAGAGCTTCATGGAAACAGCCAGAAGAAGCATACTTATGACCTTCCTACTTCGTTGTTCTTTTCTTTCCCATTTGTTGTAAAGGTGACCAACTTGACATCAGAACGGAATGATGGTAGCACAGCAAACATCAAAGTGACCCACGTTTCCACCTTGAACCCCATGGCTCCAAACACACTGCATCTCTACAATGTAATCTTCAGAAGGTCAGTACTACCCGATATTTATATAGCCAGCAACCTAAATTACCTGGTACTCTACTAAATTGTTGTACATACGAGCAACCATAACTTTTAAAAACCAACCCTAAATGCAAATTTGTCATTTGTAAGAGTAATGCAGTAGTTACATATTTTCATGTGCTTCTTGTACACATATTGCCCATAAACAAAAGTGAAATATGCCCCTAATTGAAGAAACTAAGATTGCGTTATCAAAATCCAGACCAATATTTTGGAAAAGAAATCTCAAAATGAATGCAATAAATTCTATAAATCATGCCCTTCTTTGCCTTTATTCATGAAAAAAAGTTTTCCTCATTTAAATGCTCCAGGTATGTGTTCCCAAGTGTAAAAAATATACATCAACAAAATGTTCTTTTTAATTAAAATTTTACTGAAATGTAATTCAGAATTGTACCTTTGTTCACAGATAAACACATGTTCATCAAGAAATTGCTTACAGAGATTTTTTTTAGCTTGAATTATATTTATCGAAAAAAAATCTTTGTGGTCCCATATGTAAGTTTGTACATTTTTGTGAAAAAATATTGAAAATCCAAATGCTTTTCAAATAATTTTCAGAGGTTGAAAATCTCTGAATGTCCTATTCGTGAGGTGCGTTATATCTTAGACATGTCACATGCCCAAATAGCTACATATAGTCTTGAATATATACCTATAACTTTAGATAATACAGAGAATGAATTAGCCATGCAGACTTATTTTTCTTCGTAGTAACATAATTACTGCAGTATGAATTTATCAAGTAGTGAATTAGCATGTTATCATACAAGTAGGCCTATATTACAAGACTACACTGTTTAGAATGTTGCATTATGGGTAAGGTACCTGGCCATATTTGATAAGAAGAGCACTCAAGGTGGTGCTCTTAATGCTGCAGGTTAGTATCTGCTTTGAATGAATTGTTTTAAACGTTAACAAATTTTTTGAACTATAAAAGAATTATTTTTTTGTTAAAACCTTGGATGCCAAGATATTTTTGTAGCAGCGAGGTACCTTCAAATACATAATTTTAGATTGAACACAAACTCTGATATACAAATGTTCTCGAGAATTTGAATTGTTCCAAGCACCTGACTGCTGATAGTAATGTCCCCTGACCTGGTGACATTTTTTGTGATATCATCGCACGCACCACGAACCGTCCTCTCTGCGCACTTCGATGCGAAAGTTACTTTTGCAAAAAATGCATTTAAAGAAAAGTTTTTTTTGAAACCAGCAATAAGTGCACCTACAAGGAGAGCAAATTATTTACCAGTGTCTTCGTTAAAAAGTCAATGTTCTAAAGTTTCATCCCGTATCTTTATATTTTCTTGAAGTTAAATTTACGCCACAGTGGGCAATGTAACAGAGGACGGTTCGTGGAATAGATACAGTGCGCTTAACTTTCGCATCGAAGTGCGCACAGAGGTCGGTCCGTGATGCGTGCGACGATATATTTATGTTCTTGAAAATAGCCTAATAATATATTTCAATCTGTTTTAATAGGGTGCTGAAGATAATCAAAATGGAGCAAGTTGGACGGAATTACTACGATCCTAAAGCCGCCATTGATGTCAAGGCTCATGGGTAAGTCAGTGTTCTATTTTTTGTGTGCATTTTTGAAAAATCTTGTTTCATGTTTATATCAGAAGCCCTGAGCTTTAACATTGTGACGTACGAATAAGGTCCCTTGGGATGGATGTCTTCGTGTTATGCTTCATACATATTAACATGTTACTGCATGGATGAGAGTCTTAAAGACCCGGACCGGTGTAAAACCATCATATATTAAAAGAAAGGCAATGATCAGAGTTGCTAATTTTCCGGATTTTTCCGGAATTCCGGATTTTTTCCTTTGCTGAAAAATATTCCGGGAAAAAAAATCGATTGTCAAAGTGAAATCCGTAAAAATTTCCCCTCCAAATCTTGTCACGGAGTTCGCTACGGAGAGCGCAATTTCAATTTTGGATGGCCAATTTGCGCAGACGGAAAATTATTAGCGTTGTGCGCAGCATGAAGTTTAGCTGGTACTGTACTTGCACGGTACGCGCGAGCAATACATTGTAGCAGTTGCAAACGCCGCTCTATACCCTGCAGGGATACGGGTGTCAGCGCTATCCCAGTCGGGCGATCGCCCGGTAGAACCGCTCGAAGCACGGCCCGATGTGGCTGCAATTGCCTGCTGCTGCGTGAGTGATTGGTTGTCTGCCGTGGGATTTCAGCTGAAAACCTATTTGCTACCATGAAATATGTGTTCTCTGGTGCGTATTCATCAATTCATATGTGTGAACTATCCATCATTTTGATAGAAATTGTGATTTATGGATTTTCAATAGTATAGGATTGTCTTGTTGATGAGTACAGTGAGTGAAAAAGGGCACCCCAGCTGCTACATACACCCGTCCCGAGTCGCACCCATTGGCCGCAGCATATTAACCCGCAGCAGGTTAACCCGTACCGTAATGAGTACGGGTTACATGATTTTTTTTGTTTTTGAGCACCTTTCTTGCCTATGATATGAAGTTTATTATGTCATTAATTATTTGTTATGTACTACTGTAGATTAATGATTTCAGCCCTCTAAAGAATAAGAAAACGTTCCAGCTTCAGGGGGCTTCGCCCTTGACCCCGCCAGGGGCCCTGGTCGGGCCCCTGGACCCCGTCCTGGGTTTTCAGGATTTTTTTGAGCTATCAGTTAGCATCTCTGAATGATTCATACAATACAAATATACCAAAAATATTCTATACATCTCCTTCCATTTTTAAGAAATATTAGATAAAAATCAAAGAAACTGCTCCTCCAAAGTACGCTTCGATTGAGCACCCCACGTCGCCTGGAAAGGATGACGTCATGTTGTGTCTGGAGGGTTGCGATTCCATAGGTTTGTGTACAAAAGCATTGGGTATTTCCTTCCATTTCTATATTATGAATCCAATTTTTTTTCCGTTTTCAGATGAAAATGGCACTCACAATTATTCACTGTTGAAATTAAGCCTGAGTCGAATCGATTTTAAAATTGGTGTTCGATCGATGTCATCGAACACCGATGCAGATTTTGCAAAATCGGTGCGTCGAAAAACAAACAAAAAAAACAATACGTCGGCCGGCCGATTCGTTTGGTTTACACAATCAATCATCAAAATATCAGCAATGTCCAACTTTACTACTACTTACTTGATTTCTATTGCCCCCAAAATGAAACCGATTGAGTAATTATGATGCTATTCACCATTAATTTGAAGTTTATTTCGATCATAGTTCGAGTCTTACTCGTCTGCTCGTGCCGAGATAATTTATGCACGATGAATTCATGAATGGAAGTCATGGCCATCGATCGTGCATGCGCAGTACTGTTCTTTAATCAAACCAGAAAATGGCCGGAAATTGACGCGATCAACGTAAAATAAATCTTGCTTTCATGAACAATATTAATATCATGGCCATAGAAAATTATTTAATCGTAATATTTAACAATAATTTGCATATGATAATCATTAATATGAATTTAGAGCCTGATGTGAAACGTTTGTATTTCGTTTCAATTTTCAATGGCGGACATCTCATGACGATCGACTTGACTTCGAGCTAGTGTACTTGTCTAAAAAAATAATCATCACATCAGGATTGATTCTCGAACATTGTCTACATGCAAAAACTCTGTTCAAGTTCGTAATATCACCATATGAATAACATTTTACATGGCAAAACAGAGAAAATTGCGTTTGATTTTTTCCCCATCAATTTGAAGCTACTTTATGCCCAACTTTGGGCTCTGATTTCATGAATGGGAAAATATGTCATACGTCATCGAACACGCATGCGCATTGTGCTTATTTTCTCGGAGCTTGGAGGAGACGTCGTCCAGAGATGGAATAACAATAGAAATAATCCGGCCAGTATTAATTCTTCCATATGAACATAACATACCTTGCTGACATCGTCAATATTCTTAGTATGACCATAAAATCTTTTTAAATCGTAATAATTTAGATGAATTTAGGGCTCGATTCGAAACATTCGTATTTATTTTGATCGCATGCTCAATTGCGTCTAAAAAACTGGATTGTCATTATCAGGATTAATTCTCGAACATCGTCATAACTCATATTCCACAATCTTTCCTCACAATCGTTATATCAGCATTGAATAGCAATTCAAATGACCATCCAGAGAAAATTACGTTTTTATTCCCATAAATTTATTTGGAGCTCATTTTGGATCCAACTACACAATCTCAGGCAAGTTACAGCGCTCTCCGTTGATTGCACTTGTTTGCTGGCGCTGACGTCAAGCACGCCTGTCGTTTCGGCAGAGTGAGTGTACGGAGCTGCGGACGGGGCTGGTGAATGGACTGCGAATGCTAGTTGACCGAAAATCATTCGGATCGACTCTGCGTGATTCATGTCTTTATTATTGTTTCATTTTAAACTTATATGTTGTCATCTGCAAATATCATTGTTGAAGATATTTTGGGAAGAATTCTGCTTTGGTCCCCGGCCTTTTTTTGTGTGTTTTGTGATCATGGAAAATACAAACGAACTTTGCTGTCATCTGCTTGTGCAACGCTCACCCGGCCAACGCCATCGCATACCGTCAGTGCGTAGTGCATATGCAAAGCGCATCGACGCAATAACAGAAGACTAAATTTTCCCCGCCTTCAATATTCGATGCATCGATGTTCGATCGAATTAGAGCTGTCGAACACCGGTTTTCAAAATAATCGATATGACTCAGGCTTAGTTGAAATTGATGGAAACCTACAACTATTCACTGCCTTTTTTGTGACTTCTTTGTTTGGCTCTTATTGGGCCTAAAATGCTATGTCAGGAAAAGTTGTGATACATAATCTGAATGCAGATAGATTTGAAATCTACGCCAAATAAGCAGGAAATAAAATATGGCAAAAACTAGTTCAAAACTGTAGATTTCATAATGTAAGTATGTAGGAAAAAATATATGTGATATCACTCTGTGATGGAAGTGAAGAAAATGAAATGCGTAATCTGGAAAGCAAAAAAATAACCCAGTTTTTCTATGTACAAACCTATGGAATCACGACGCTTCTTACACAACGTGACGTCACGGTCTCGAGGCATTTGAAAAGGACAATAAAGCCTATTTTCTAAGCCGGGTTCGAAGCCCGATAATTGGAATATTCTTAAGCAAAATACTCAGCTGGGAAGGGTGAAAATGAATAAAGCTCACAATGCTGTATTTAGTAGCTTATAAGCTTTCGATTGGTATATAATTTGTCAATTTCATTTTTGGGTCCGGTCTGGGTCTTTAAATAAGCCATTTCGTAATTACATCTAGATTAATTTACAAATGACCTTTACTCTTTTTCCAATTAGATAGGTACTCAATTATGTATTTTATGATGAAGATGTAGTGATGAAGATATTAGTTTTCCTGGTATTACAATCTATGAAATTAAAAGAATCACTGCAGAGCCTGGGTGACACGCCTTTACAATTAGGGAAAGTTTCTATTACATTGTCCGCTTTAACCCTAAATAGACTGGGCTATTTCGACACCTAAAAGGACTGGGAGGGGGGTGCTGATTCAGGCCCCCCCCCATGATCTCAGCCGTTGACTGCGTGATCGCGACAAAAATTGGTACACGCATAACCAATGGCAAATGGCGAAAAATCTCATTGCTAAGTGATTATGCTAATTTATGCATGAAATAAAACAATTGATCTAATTAGCTAAATAATGCCCTTAAAATACTAAGTGTTGGTTCACAGACTCTTTATAGGAATCTGATCAAATGTACTTTGAAGAAATTTCAACATTACATTTATTTTCTAATGTATTTCTATGTTTTCAACTTTTTCCTTGTGTTTTTTTCAATAAAAATCGTCACCTTGTCGGAGACTTTATTTTGGACCATAAACAAGAAATTTATTTTAATCAGAAAAAGGAAAAATAATGATACATCTATGAATTCTGGATAAAAACAGTATGTGCATTAGATTTGTACATGAATTCAGGTTTTTGAGCAATTTTAGGTCTGATAAAGTCAACAAGCAACGTGGTCAAAATTTTGTGCGGCAGATTTATTGCGAAAAATATTAGGGGGGGTGAATCAGCCTCCCCGCAGTCTTATTAGGGTTAAAGTAATTTGCTATCATTTGACCCAATGTCAAATACTTAACATTACTGAACACTTCATTATTCTTTAAATTGAATTACAAGCATATTTCAGAAAAACATACATTCTTATCTCGGTGATTTCAAAGTTTGTGTGACGTTTGCTCCGGCAACCATTCCTCTGATGGAAAATCTGCATGTTAATAAAACCCAAACTCAAAAGCTATGTCGTGTCCCCTTTTAAAAAGCACTAAATTCTAGTTTTTCAACAATGACCTTCACCTGCTCGTTCACCTGTAAATTGTAATTACGAAATGGCTTATGAACATGTATCTCTCTACGCATCCTCAGGTGCCCAAATGCAAGACCGGAGTTTTCAAAGGTATTATTCGCATCGTCTCTGCGTTCATAATAATTACGCATGGAGAGGCCCACAAAAATACAAACTACATTCATTCCAAATGTTTATGAGAACTAAGGTAACATTGTTTTGTGAATGACCAGTTAAGATGTCCAACATGAATAATTCTTGTTAACGTTTTCATTCTCTATGAAGGCTCCAGCTCTGGCCAGGTTTTGTGACCTCCGTCCTTCAGTACGAGTATGATGTATTGCTAATGTCAGACGTCAGCCACAAGGTTCTGCGTACTCAGACCGTTTTGGATGTCATGTACAATATCATGGACAGATCTAGGGGAAGGTTCAGGGAAGAGATCAACAAGTCTTTGATTGGAGAGATTGTCCTAACCAAGTATGATTTTGTTGTTGTTTTAAATGATATTTCACTTCAGGGTGTTCACTTTTCATTTTTGTCTCACCTGCGAAGCAGAGTGAGACTATAGGCGCCGCTTTTCTGACGGCGACGGGTTAACATCAAATCTTAACCTGAGGTAAAGTTTTTGAAATGACGTCATAACTTAGAAAGTATATGGACCTAGTTAATAAAACTTGGCCATAAGGTTAATCAAGTATTACTGAACATCCTATTAGAGTTTCATGTCACATGACCAAGGTCAAAGGTCATTTAGGGTCAATGAACTTAGATCATGTTGGAGGAATCAACATCGAAATCTTAACCTGAGGTTAAGTTTTTGAAATGTCATCATAACTTAGAAAATATATGGACCTAGTTCATGAAACTTGGACATAAGGTTAATCAAGTATCACTGAACATCCTGGATGAGTTGCACGTCACATGACCAAGGTCAAAGGTCATTTAGGGTCAATGAACTTTGGCCGATTTGGGGATATCTGTTGAATTCCCATCATAACTTTGAAAGTTTATTAGTCTAGTTCATTAAACTTGGACATTAGAGTAATCAAGTATCACTGAACATCCTGTGCGCGTTTCAGGTCACGTGATCAAGGTCAAAGGTCATGTAAGGTCAATGAACTTTGGCCATCTTGGGGTTTTTTTGTTGAATAACCATCATATCTCTGTAAGTTTATTGGTCTAGTTCATAAAAAGTGGACATAAGAGTAACCATGTATCACTGAACATCTTGTGCGAGTTAGAGTAGTATTCAAAGTCAGCACTGCTGCTATATTGAACCGCGTGATGCATATTAGACGGCCAGAGGCATTCCACTTGTTAATACCCCTTCCCCCAGGCAAACACTGGAGACGTTTTGGGGGTGATCTGTCCATCTTTCAGTTTCGGTTTATTTTTTATTTTGAATTAATTAACATTGTATGTATACTATGTTATTACAGGTTTGTAGATTATATAGTTTACATAAAAGCCCTGAAATTACGACTTTAAAGGTCCTCCTCAGAAAAGTGTTATTTAAATTGACAGAGAAAAATCAGACAAGCATAATACAAAAAAATTTCATCATAATCTGATGTAAAATAGTATGCAAATAAAAAAGTATAGAATAGTTCTTTGTCTCTTTTTTATTGGATAGGTACAACAACAAGACTTACAGGATTGATGATATTGACTTCAATACTACTCCACAAGACACATTTGAAACACGTTCAGGTCCTGTGACCTATGTGGACTACTTCAAGAAAAGCCACGACAGGGTCCTAACAGATCTCAAGCAACCTATGCTTATCTCCAACCCAAAGAAGAGGGTAAGTCATCTCAATTAAACTGGTGCAAAATTCTTTTGAATCATCAGCTCTTTGTACATCCTACCCTCATTTTCTCCCTTCTTACTTCGCTTGATGGACTGACTGCTCAAGCCATAATAAATTGAGAGAAATGCAGCTTTTCATATAACTAGAAAACAGAGTCAATCCTGTGTGAAGAGTCTTGTCATATGATTGGCACTTTACTAGATTCTGACATTTCATTAGCTTATAACAGGTGTCTTTGAAAAGAAAAAAATAAATCGTAATAATTGTTACTTTATCATAACTTCATCACAATTATAATGAACAGAAACGTTCTTGTAGTCTTGCAGAATGGTGTATTATATATCTATATATCCACCAATTTTTGTTTTTTCAACAGATCATCAAATGAAACAAATTTATTATATCATTTATGTTGACATGATATGCCCAAATGAGTTTTGATCACTTTACACCTCAGAAATATGGTGATTTGAATCATAAAAAAGAAATATAAAACAAGCATTACACTGAAATTTCATCAAAATTTGATGTAAAATAAGAAAGCAATGATTTTTAAAGTTTTCACACACACACACACACACACACAAAAACAGTTATATGCATAACTCAGTGGACTGCAAATGAGTCAAGATGTCCCTCCCTATTTCTTTTGTTTTTGTCTCACCTGCAAAGCAGAGCGAGACTAAAGGCACCGCTTCTCCGATGGCAGCGGCATCAACATCAAATCTTAACCAAAGGTTAAGTTTTTGAAATGACAGCACAACTTAGAAAGTATATTGACCTAGTTCATGATACTTGGGCATAAGGTTAATCAAGTATTACTGGACATCCTGCTTGAGTTTCAGATCACAAGACCAAGGTCATTTGGGGTGAATGAACTTTGGCAATTTTGGAAGCAATCATTAAATTGCTGTCATAAATTTCAAAGTTTATGGATATAATTTAGGAAATGTTGACATAGGGGGAATCAAGTATCACTGACAAGCCTCAGGTGACATGATCACGGTCAAATATCATTAGGATCGATGAACATAGTATTGTATAATTATATGAATGGTATTTTTTTGTGAATAATTATTGTATTTTCAAAGTTGGCACTACTGCTATATTGAATCGCGTAATGCAGGTTAGACTGCCAGAGGCGCTCCACTTGTTCATTGTACAGATTTGACATAAAGGACTAACTACACTGAACCATAAAATGTTTTGAAAAATGGTGATATCACATGTTTAGGGAGGAATACAACTTTTTTTATTCACAGGACAACATAGACAAAAATTAAAATATTTCATATAATATAATACAAAAGGAAGAGGTGGGGTTGTCCTTGAAAATTACCAAAAATCTTTTCAAATTAGGTCGGAGCACTGATAAAGTGTATTTTATTTTTATGTTTAGGAGGCAAAGAAGGGCATTGGACCAGCCTTGCTACCACCAGAGCTCTGTTTCCTTACTGGTCTTAGTGATGAGATCCGTTCCAACTTCTCCATCATGAAAGACTTGGCCACTCACACGCGAATCGGACCAAAAGAGAGATGTCAGGAACTCACTAAATTCATCCGAAAGATTGATAAGTGAGTCATGATTTGGAACTTTTTGTAATATAATGTTTTATAATTCACTCAAAATTAAGAACAGAGGACATAGTAAAATGTTGAGCCCACTATTTCTTTTCAGAAACTCACCGATAAATAACATTTTTGTTCTTCTTAACCCTAATTCTCCCGGGGGGGGGCCATAATGGCCCCCCTCAACAATTTTCGCGATATATCTGCTGCGCGAAATTTTTTCACCTCGCAGCTCACTGACTTTTTACATTCAAGTCTCGCGCAAATTTTGAGACCAAAGTTGTGATGCCCGGGTACGCGGTTACGACATTACGTAACATTATGCAAGTGCATGTCAGACCCCAAATTGCTCATAAACGTGATTTCATGTACAAATCCAATGCAAATTGCGTATTTAGCCAAAATTCATAAATGTATCATTATTTCTACTTTTACTGATTAAACTTAATTAATTTTGCCTTGTTTATGATCAGAATTATGTCTGGAACAATTTCCATTGAAAAAACAATAAAAAACAAAAAGTAAAAAAACAAAGAAATACATAAGAAATTCATAAAACAATAAAATACATAATTTTTTTTTGAAATTTAGAAAACAATAGATTACATAAGAAAATAAATGTGATGTTGAAATTTTTTGAAAATAAATTTGATAAGATGCCTTTCTAGAATATATGAAAAAAAATAGCATTTTAGGGGCATTACTTTATTAATTAGAGCAAACTTAATGATTTTACGCATAAATTAGCATAATTAATGAGCAATGAGATTTTTCGCAGAATTTGATATTATAGTTTTGTAGATAATGCCATGGGCAACGCGTGTGCCAATTTTCGCTGCGATCGCGCGATCGACAGCCGAGATCTTAAGGGGGGTGAATCACCCCCCTCCCAGTCTTAGGCGTCGAAATAGCCCAGTCTATTTAGGGTTAATATTTGATTATTTCTTCTGATCCTTACTGATGTTTATTTTCATTATGGAGGTTATTCCTCAAGTATTTATAATTCTGTATTTGTTTATGTATCATATGTAAAGATATAATTTTGTAAATTATGCTTAATGGCACTTTCAAACCATATTTTCGGTTTGTGTGATAATAAGCCTCCACACACCAAATATGAATTGTTTCATAATTGTGTAAGGTATGGCCACATGAATGCCTAATCAGCCTCCATTGAAACTAATGTAAACTAGCCTGGTTCCAAACAGTTCACACCAATGACAATGAAGCTATATAGGTATTCATGCGGCAACATATCAAATCCCCTATGGAGCAATTTAAACTTATTTTCAGCTGTAGTTGTTTACCCAACAATGGAATGCGAATATGAATATATTTGTGATGTCATTGCTTATTTTTCATGTGAAATTGAAATAGTGATACCACCGCTAAGTCTTACCTCAGAGACTGGGGCATGGAGTTTGACGATCAGCCGGTCAAGTTCAGTGGGCGTGTCCTACCACCAGAGAAACTATTTCAAAAGTTAAAACAGGTAAGTTTTCCACCAGAGTATTCATGATTGGTCTATAATCATGGTTAGTCAAACTCTACTTTGTCTTTGCTCCAACTGTTTTCCACCAGTTCGTCAACATGTTTTTCAGTGTGTGTGAGAGAGAGATAGGGGATGGGATCGGAGCCAGGAGAATTTCCTTTCATGTTTTAAAACAAAGCTTCCCTGGCCCTTTAACATTCCAACACGCACTCACCTAAGCACAAGTTCTCGACTAATCTCCCAAAATAGACCCAGATTCTAGGTTCAAATGATAAACATTTGTAATTTCGAAATAAATTTCAAATGAAAAATGTTTTTCAAAATATTTTTTTTTAATATAACCATGAAGTGTCACTGGTCATTTGGCTTGAATTTCAGGTCACATACACTTAAAGATATCATTTAAAATGACATTGGGATTCAATGGAATTCAGCATGTATCTTGAAAGAAATACTAACCATACAAGTCCCTATTTCATTCAACTTTGGTTTATTTATATGATTAGTATTGGCAACATGAATATCTATAGTTCCGAAAGTTTCCCACTATTGAATGACACCTTTAAATTGAATTCAAGAGGTGGTTTACATGTTTTAATGTTTGTTTCCAATTCTATTTTTGTGCAGTTCTCCTACAGCCCAAACAATGCTGATTGGTCCAGAGACAGTAGGGGCAATGCTCTCACTGACGCAAAGTTGCTCAGAAACTGGAAGATATTCTTCACACGCAAAGATAGCAACAGAGGACAAGACTTTATTAACACATTAGGCAGAGTGGCAAATCCTATGGGAATGAACATGGCAAAGCCATCTATGTAATTATCCTTTATTCTTCATCAAATTTTATGTTCTAATATCTCTGGGGTCAGGTAGTTTGTAATTTGCATATTTGACACCCAATTTTGCTTAGAATTTTCTTTTTTTCCAGATGCATCTTTGTAATCTAATTTAAAGGTTTCCACATATAGAAATTGCAAAAGCCAATTTTTGTCTCACCTGCATAGCAGAGTGAGACTATAGGCGCGCTTTTCTGACGGCGTCAACACCAACTCTTAACCGAAGGTTAAGTTTTTGAAATGACAGCATAACAAGATATAGAAATTGCAAAAGCCAATTTTTGTCTCACCTGCATAGCAGAGTGAGACTATAGGCGCGCTTTTCTGACGGCGTCAACACCAACTCTTAACCGAAGGTTAAGTTTTTGAAATGACAGCATAACAAGACTTTATTAGTACATTAGCCAGAGTAGGAAATCCTATGGGAATGAACATTGACCCTCCCTAGTTTATTAAGCATTAACCTAAGACTATGGCCTTAATACATGCCCTGTTGATTGGCTTTCATATCCCCCACTGGCCTTGGATATTTTTTGTGCCCATGTTTAATTTTCACATTTGAAATGAGCCCATCTGGAAAAGTGGCCTTGCCTTACAATATTGAAATCTAAGATCTGATATTTCATTGAGCACAATCCAGAAACAAAGAAAGAACATTTAGATGAGAGTTACACTGATACCAGGAAAGAAAAAAAAAGTACTGAGTAACCCTAACCTGAAGGTCTTTCCAAAGTGACTCAACATAAACATGAACATGATAATGCAGACAAACAATCGTTTAAAATCAGTTCTAGTACATTGATATTCCTGACTTAATTAGCTATGGTTACTTATTAAGATGTGGAATAGTTGTGTTTCTGCCATAAGAGAGAATTGTGAATTGACCCTAAAAGGAATGGGCTTTTTGAGTTGTATTCATGAAAATCGTAATTTGCATATTTAACACCAAATTTTGCTTAGAATTTTCTTTTTTTCCAGAAGCATCTGTGTAATCTAATTTAAAGGTTTCCACAAATAAATAATAGGCGCCACTTTTCTGACGGCGACGGTGTCAACACCAACTCTTAACCAAAGGTTAATTTTTTGAAATGACAGCATAACTTAGAAAGTATATGGACCTATGGCCATACGTTAAGCAAGTATTACTGAACATCCTGCCTGAGTTTCATGTCACATGACCAAGGTCAAAGGTCATTTAGGGTCAATGAACTTAGACCATGTTTGGGAAATCAACATCAAAATCTTAACCTGAGGTTAAGTTTTTGAAATGTCATTATAACTTAGAAAATATATGGACCTAGTTCATGAAGCTTGGACATAAGGTTGATCAAGTATCATTGAACACCCTGCATGAGTTTCACATCACATGACCAAGGTCAAAGGTCGTTTAGAGTCAATGAACTTTGGCCAAATTGGGGGTATCAGTTGAATTACCATCATAACTTTGAAAGTTTATGGATCTTACTCATGAAACTTGGACACAAGAGTAATCAAGTATCACTCAAAATCCTATGTGAGTTTCAGGTCACATGATCAAGGTCAAAGGTCATGTAAGGTCAATGAACTTTGGCCATTTTAGAGGTAATTATTAGATTGCTGTCATAACTTTGAAAGTTTATAGATATAGTGTATAAAATATGGATAGAGGGGTAATCAAGTATCACTGACAAGTTTTAGTCCACATGATCGAGGTCAAATGTCAATGAACGTAGTATTGTATAATTATATGAATGGTGTTTATTGTGAATAATTATTTTATAGTAGTTTTCAAAGTCAGCACTGCTGCTATATTGAATTGCGTGATGCAGGTGAGACCGCTAGAGGCATTCCACTTGTTTCCTTGTGTATTTCCTTGTTTTTAGAATTTGTTTTTTCATCTTATTTTTTACAATGGAAATTATTACAGACCATTTAACAACTAAAGTAAACCCTAAATGAATTAAGCAGACTAATGAACGAAAAGTAATCACCCTTTTATGAATTTCATCTCCCATAGACTTTGTACACAAAGTATAAAAATAAGCCATTGTTGGCATGACATTGTTTGTAAAAAGTCATGTGATGTCACGATGCTGTACCCATATGTCATGAATTCAATCTCAAAAGTTGTACAATTCTGTGGTGTTCTCTTATTGCGTTTTGGTAGTATCGCAAAAAAGCATCAGGGGGGGGGGCATGATGCCCCCCCAAGTCCTTGTAGATCAGAGTTCTAACTATTTTTAGCTAATTCCCAATTTGAGATTATCATAGATTAGTGCTCTCATCTATTACCTTGTTTTTTCTCATTTGACTCATCATTGTGCTTTTTGTCTCACCCACCAGAGGTGAAGGCGAGAATTTGGGGTCCAAATGTCGTCCGTCCGTCACAAACCTGTAATGACACAAAACTCCACAACCGTAAGTTGCTTTTCAACCAAACTTGGATGGTAGATGGACTTGGGGGACCTGCATGTGATGCTGCAGTCTGAGGTCACATGGTAAGGTCAAAGGTCATTTTCAGGTCAATGTTAAACTTTACATGCAAGACTCTCTTGACACATAACTGCAACCGTAAATCACTTCTCACCCAATCTTGGATTGTAGATGTACTTAGGGGACCTGCATGTTATGCTGCAGTCTGAGGTCACATGGTAAGGTAAAAGGTCATCAACGTTAAACTTTACATGCAAGACTCTTATGACACCTAACTCCACAACTGTAAGTCGCTTTATCAACCAAACTTGAATGGTAGATGGACTTTGGGGACCTGCATGTTATGCTGCAGTCGGAGGTCATATGGTAAGGTCAAAGGTCATCAACGTTAAACTTTACATGCAAGACTCTCTTATGACACCTAATTCGGTAACCGTAAGTTGCTTTTCAGCCAAACTTAGATGGTAGATGGACTTGGGGGACCTGCATGTTATGCTGCAGTCGGAGGTCACGTGGTGAGGTCAAAAGTCATTTCAGGTCAACATTAAAGTTTACATGCAAGACTCTCTTATGACACCTAACTCCGCAACCGTAAGTCACTTTTCAACAAAACTTGGATGGTAGATGTACTTAGGCGACCTGCATGTTATGCTGCAGTCAGAGGTCACATGGTATGGTCAAAGGTCATTTTCAGGTCAACATTAAAGTTTACGTGCAAGGCTCATATGACAAGTGTTGTTCTATCCCAGTCATTTCACAATGAAGTTTCGATATAATTCTCTTGCGTGCCCTCACAAATCTCAATATTCCTGGTTATTTTCATAAGTGGGCGAGACCTAAAATTGATTTTGCCTTGTATTTTTCTGCTTTCACACTTATCATTTGTCTCCAAGGATGGATTCAGCAAAAAAATGATGTAGTTTCGTTGAAAAGCTCCCAGAAGCCCTGGAAAATATAGAAAAGCATCTGAAATTTGCATAGGATCAGAAAAGTAGCTGCAGGGGGGAAATCACTTAGGTACTTGAGCCAAATTCTCACCAGTCTTTTCTCATGTTGTTTTCCTTTACAGTGTGGAGCTCCGTGATGACCGCACAGAAACATACACACAGTCACTCAAGGAAGAATACTCGCCTCATACACAGATTGTAAGTTTGATATCTGAACACTAATGGCGTACATGATTTATTAGAAAGCAAAACAAACTAATAATTACAAATCAACACATTATGCCCCTTTTTAATGTACCAGAAATTTTCAATTCACTTACAAATGAATGGGATCACTAAAATCTTTAAATAAGCAACATAGTAGAAAACCTGATTTTTAACCCCCCCCCCTTGAACATTCAAAACTGAATAAAAAGTGCTTCATTTGATTTATTGTACTGTATTGTTCCATCAGGTGGTGGTGATTGTGCCATCAAACAGAAAGGATCGATACGATGCCATCAAGAAGACATGCGTGCTAACCCACCCTGTTCCTAGTCAGGTGATAGTCACCAGAACCATCTCCAAGCAGCAGATGCTGATGTCTGTAGCCACCAAGATTGCCTTGCAGATGAACTGCAAGATGGGTGGAGATCTTTGGCGCGTTGAGATCCCGGTGAGTCATCATACACTCAATTTCAGGGAAGTGTGATTTGCACTGACTTTGCACTGCAAACAGTTGTCGATGAAAGTCACTGACTGTAACCATGTAACACTTCTCAGACCATGATAACTTAAGTCTTTTTAATACAGTAACATTGAAACTGGAATGAACGCTATTAGAGTGGAAAACATATTACCTGTCATGATATATATAAAAAGAGATGGTTTTCATATCATTCTTCATATTTTGAGAAGATATATATATATTTATGTATGTGTGTGTACAAATACTCTTTATTTTCTTGTATTGTCATTTTCTTGTATGCAGCTGAATAATCTGATGGTGATTGGTATTGACTCCTACCATGACTCACTGTCCAAGGGCCGATCTGTCATGGGTTTCGTAGCATCCATGAATCAATCACTTACAAGGTATGTTTTAACACACTATCATCTTATCCTAACTATCTATGAAGTGAGATAAGCTTGTTACGTTATACATTTTCTTTTACAAATTTATGTGTCTACAATCTACTCTCTACAGCATCTTTTATAAAACTATTTGGCAAATAATGCATGCCACAGTGGGCACCAGCCATCTCAGTGTAGGGAATTGGGATGTGACTTGCGTGTTTGAGATTGCAAAATACCCTGTATATTAACAATAGCGCCTATTATGGCAGCTTCCTTTACGCAAGACCTTTTCAAAGGCTGGCAACTTATGGCAAGAAAAAGGGGGAAAAAATGTGATGTAAAATACCTTTTCAGCTTTCAATTAATTGATTTCTGGTTCAATACCTGCTGTTAAATTATTATACTGTAGAGAAAGAACATTAATTGGTGCAAACATGAAATCCATGACCTTTTCCAAAATTTGTGGTTGTTCCTGACGTCCATATTTTGTAATGCCGTAACAATGAACTTGTTGTCTTCCTTCTCAGCTTCTACTCATGCTGTGCATTCCAACACACCTCTGGTGAATTCGGTACCAATCTTGCCACCCTCATGAACAGTAAGTATCTCTCTGTGATATATCTGAATGGAAGTTCCCCCCCCCCCCCCGGGATATATCCTCTCAATCACATATAAAATCTGTTTACTTCTTGAGTTTAAAGACCTGTATAATTTCCCACATTAACAAATAGAGTAAAGAAGTATCTCAACTGTTGAAACAATTTTTTTTTAAACGGGCGAGCATATGATCAATAGTTGTCATCAGACAGATTTCCTTGATTTTGATTTGACAAGAACGGGTGTCAGACTGTTATAATGGTAAATGTCTGATAAAGAGACATTTGCTTTATGCGACAAGTCCTTTCACGCTCCCCCTGCTTCTTAAGCCAATTGAATCAAAGAAAATTGTTCAGTATTGTCAGACAAGAAATGATGATGAAACGCTCTCCTGAACTTCCGAAAATCAGTTCAGGTGAGCCATAAATCCTAGACATTATCCTTTGATATACAATGTTAAACATACCTATTTATTGATTTCAATTGTTTGCTTGACAGAGCTAAATCAAGCCCCTCCCCCCACCAAAAAAAAAACCAAACTCACCTCAAGTCCACAGAACTGAAAAATAAATAGGCATTGAGGCTGACATACGGATGAACAAACATTGAAGTCTGCTGTTGACATTTTGCGTAGTTGAGTTTAATGAGTAATTCATTAAAGAAAGCATGCGTTTACCCATCCCTTAGAGAGACCTTCATGAAATGATTTTCTCTGCTTTATGTTTCATGTGAGAAAGCAAATTGCTCTCAAAACATGATATGGAGTCAAATTGAGCAAAATGGAGGTTAGACATACAAGGTCTTTTGTCTCGCCTGCATAGCAGAGTGAGACTAATGGCGCCGCTTTTCCAATGGCGGAGGCGTCAACACCAAATCTTAACCAAAGGATAAGTTTTCGAAATGACAGCATAACTTAAAAAGTATATGGACCTAGTTCATAAAACTTGGCCATAAGGTTATTCAAGTATTACTGAATATCCTGCTTGAGTTTCAGATCACATGACCAATGTCAAAGTTCATTTAGGGTCAATAAACTTGGACCATGTTTGGGGAGTCAAAATCAAAACTTAATAGAAGGTTAACCGAAAGGTTAAGTTTTTGAAATGACAGCATAGCTAAGAAAGTATATGCACCCAGTTCATGAAACTTGGTCATTGGGTTAATAAAGTATTACTGAACATTCTGCCAGAGTTTCAAGTCACATGACCAAGTTCAAAGGTCATTTAGGGTCAATGAACTTTGGCCAAGTTGGGGGTATCTGTTGAATTACCATTATACAGGGCGCGACAAACCCGCTTGCCAGCTTGCCTGGGGCAAGTGAAAATGACGGGCAGGCAAGCATTTCTCAAAGTCAATTGCCCGATCAGGCAAGTGGTTGTTTTGAAAATAAAATAAAATGTCAGTGATAATCACAACTCTCATACATTGTCAAACCAGTAAAAAAAACAGTGGAAACTGATGTAAAATCAGCGCCAATTACAGATAATTTATCACCAGGTACCTCGTTCGAAGAACCGTGCCATCTCATCTTACGTTCCATGTGCGCATGTGCTACTATCTTGCACAATTTGCCGATGCAACCCCCCTCCAAAAAAAAAAGAAAGGCAAAAGTGGCTTAATTTCACATTTTTAATCTTTAAATATATGAAAAGAACGTCTATTTTCCATATCACCTTGAGATTGTTTTGATCTAGTTGGAAACAACCAAAAAAATGAAGAATATTCAGCTCTTTCTTGACCCTGATTTTGATGTTACACTCGGTAAATGTTTTTCTTATTGTTGTCCCACATGTAGACTTTCATGGTGTTGACCAAGTATTAATGTGCAACACCATGAAAGTCTACATGTGGGACCACAATATGAAAAAAATATTCACTGAGTGTAACATCATAATATGATGATGAAAAGACAAGAGAGAGGTGAATATTCTTGATTTTCTTGATAGTTTCCAACTAAATCAAAACAATTTCAAGGAAATATGGAAAATAAATGGCATGGATTTAAAGATGCAAAATGTGAAATTTTTGCCACTCCAGTTGGTGAAAGCTTTTTTTTTTTAAAGCACAAAACGATCTTTTCCAGAATCAAGAAAGAGCTGATCCACTATTCTTTATGTTCTTAATAGTTTCCAACTAAATCGAAACAATTCCCAGGAAATGTGGCAAATAGATGAACAAGTTTTGGTCAAGGTGTTTTTTTTTGTTTTTTTTTAACTTTAACGTCCATTTAGATCTACTAGTACTATATCAAACGTTTTTTTTCTTCAAAATAAACATAAGACTCAGGCCTTCTCATTGGTGAAAATATACTTGTAAATGTGTGTTCTTTACTGTACATGATTCTCAATTGTTTTTATTTTATATGACCTTCATAAATAAAAGTACCGCTGTAAAAAATAATGAAAGAAAATAAAACAAATTGGGCAAGCAGTTTTTTCTATAGGGCAAGCAAATATTTTCATTACTTGCCCTTTAGAGGCCTGCATTATAACTTTGAAAGTTTATGGATATGATTCATGAACTTAGACATAAGAGTAATCAAGTATCATTGAACATCTTATGCGAGTTTCAGGTTTAATGACCCAAGTCAATGGTCATTTCAGGTCATTGAACTTTGGCTATATGGAGGTTATTAGATTCCTGTCATAACTTTCAAAGTTTATAGATATAGTCTATAAATTGTGGATATAGGGGTAATAAAGTGTCACTGACAAGTCGTAGGTCACATGATCAAGGTCAAATGTCATTTATTGTTAATTAATGTAGTATTGTATCATTATATTAATGGTGTTTTTTTATTATTTCATAGTAGTTTTCAAAGTCAGCACTGCTGCTCTATTGAATTGCGTGATACAGGTGAGAATGCCAGAGGCGCTCCACATGTTTATTTATTTAATTGCCCGTTGTACTTGTAGTGATTATGATGAATTGATGTTTGCCATGCAGGTTCCCTGAAAAGATACTATGAGATCAACAAGATGTTCCCAGACCGTATCATCATCTACCGTGACGGTGTTGGAGATGGGCAAGTCAATCTGGTAGTGGACTATGAGATCCCTCAAATCAAGACTGTCCTTGACAAAGTCTATCCTCAGGGGTGAGTTACATAGGTGATATCTTTACAAAGGTCCCATCTACAGCAAAGAAACATTTTGCACTGATGTGCTGATAGGTAGTGACTTTATTTTTTTGTGAGAATTTTGCAAGCGTCCTTTAAATTTTATGAACGCCCATGAAAAAGTGCAGTGCAGGAGGGTATTTCATGAAAGTTGTCAGTTCTGGGAAGGGGTACAGATTGACACTATTAATAAGCAAAGTGCTCGCCAGCCTGCATTCCAACGAAGCCCCTTTTTGATCTGGACAAATTTAATAAGCGTTACTAAGAATTATCCATGTGGGTTGCTATCTTCGCTTTTATTCGACGATCAGCATCCAAAGTTTTCATACAAACCTTACAACTACATGATCTAGTTCTCATATTACTTCATGTTGTGCTTTCTTTCAACAGAACTGTTCACAAGCTGGGTGTTGTAGTCGTTAAGAAGCGCATCAATAACCGCTTCTTCGCAGACTTGAAAGGAGGCCTGTCTAACCCACCCCCTGGAACTGTCGTCGATGATGTCGTCACAAAGCCTCAGCTGTGAGTTCAAAGTGATGAGTAACGTGATAATGATTAAAGAGTTGATTGTTCAAAGCAAATTTAGCCTCGGGGGGGGGGGGGGGGGTCATAAAGATTACGTTAAGCTGCAACTACGCAAAGGAGGAGAATATGAGATGCCAAGAAGGGCACTAACTTTTTTTCCAGAACTTAAATAAAGTGTCAGTTTTTCTTAAAAGCTTATTAAAAAAACCTGCCAAATGAATAAATTAATACTGAACACCCAAATATTTATCAAATGTGTTAATCAACGCCAGCATTTTTCAGTTTGGCTTTTGTGATTAAAAGTGATGGAGTGACCAACATGGCCTAGCACCTCCTTGTCATTCGCATACTAACAAACAGCTGTTTTAAACAGCCTCTATGATGCAATGGAGGGGAATGTATTATTTTTTATACGCTCGTTCTACGGGACGTGTTATTGTTTCATGCACGGTATTCGATTGTTAACTTTTCTTTGTAAACGTGATAACTTCAGTTTGACTTCAACCTAGGCTCATATAATTTGATGTGAATGATACTAGCATGGATCTCAGGAAGCCTATTTATTGATTTTGGGGTCTAAAGGCAAAGGTCAATGTCACAGTTACATATTTTCATCTTCCCCTTTTGCGGTCTTTGTTAACGCGATAACTTCAGTTTAACTTAACTCTGGCTCATATAATTTGGTGTGTATGATACTAGTATGGATCCCAGGAAGCCTTTCGATTTAGAGATCAAAAGGTCAAAGGTCAAGAATGTATTCATCTTACCCTTCTGCAGTCCTTGTAAACGCGATAACTTCAGTTTGACTTAACCTAGGCTCATATAATTTAGTGTGTACTAGCATTGATCCCAGGAAGCCTATAGATTTTTTGGTCAAAGATCAAGGTCACAGTGACATATTTTCATCTTACCCTTTGCAGTCCTTGTAAACATGATAACTTAAGCTCGACTTAAAGGGATGGTCCAGGAGATATTTATACCTCGGTAAATAGAGTAAAATTCACAGAGCAAAATGCTGAAAATTTTATCAAAATTGGATAACAAAGTTGTTGAATTTTAAAGATTTGCATTATTCCGGTAAAACAGTTCTGGGCATGTCTTCATGAATATTCATTAGATGGGCTGATGATATCATATCCCCTATTGTTCTTTTGTATTTAATTATACAGAGATGCCAACCCTCCCGATTTCATCGGGAGGCTCCCGAAAATTCATCCCAACTCCCGCCCTTACGATTACCATCCTTATCCTCCCGAAATTACGATTTTTTTGAATTGATCAAATTGGATTGGAAGGACATGTATCGTCTGCTAACTTTAGCATGTAGTAACTCCATTACGTTCGCTGCTACTAAATTTTGTGTGTTAAAGGTAGACAAATAAGGAGCAGCGAAAAGCTGGTGCATATGATATGCCCAACGGGAATCCACTGTGCACCAGGCCGGTAGGCCCGGCTAGCTTCGCGAGGCGTGTGCGCTCGCGGCCACTGGATTTGTCGAGTCGTGCGGTGGAATATCGGTGTGTGATTTCGGCGTATTGATGGGTTGATATTGACACGAAATGGCGGAAAATTAACAAAAGAAGACCAAGAAATGGTCTCAGAACTTATAAGACTGAATACAGTCTCCAGTACCTGTGTATTCGGAAGTCGGAAAGAGGAATTTACCATGCATTTTGCGCAACTTGCAGCGTGGACATTTCAGTTGAGTACGGAGGTCGTGATGATATTCGGAAGCACCGGCCGTTCGGGAGCCGGAGCAAACGGCATAGGCCTACGGACATTACGAAGACAAGATCTTCGAGCTCCACTAGTACCCTGTTGACTTTATTTCACCAAGCAAGGGACCAGCGCTGGGCTTTTCTTTACTGGATTTATAGTGGAACATAACCTGCCTATAGCCGATAGTGATAATTCCTCCTTATTAATTATTATTGTTGAACAGGTACTTCTTTTGTCCCCTAATTTTTTTTACCATGTTTACATGTACATGTATGAATGCATATTTGATATTTTTTATGTTAAAAAAGTGGGAACAATTTTTATTTGAAAACATGTGAAATGCCCCAAAATAAGGGTCAGATTGCACCAGAGAGCATCTAGAAACCCAGAGCTTCCAGGGCCCTAAGGCGGGCCCTGGACCCCGGCCGCAAGGGTCGAGCGCTCCGCGCTTGAGATGTGCGCTACGCGCACATATTTGGTGGCAGTTGCAAATCCTCCCTAATTCTGATTTCCAAAAGTTGGCATCTCTGTAATTATATGAAATTAGGTTTAATAAAAAAAAACAATTGGGTTGACAACTGATTAAGAGCATTAGTTATTTATTGCCTTTACTTATTTCATCATAAAGGAGACAGATCATTTACATGTATGAAAATTTTGAACAATTATGATTTCATTTGATTACATTAGAAAAATGAAAGTGGGGATATGACATTATCAGCCCACCTAATGAATATTCATGACGATGTGCATATAGCTATTTTCGCAAAATATTGATTAACTTTAAAATTCAATAACCTTGTTTTCAGTATTTTGCTCTGAATTTTACTCTATTTATTTAGAAATAAATATTTTCAGCCCGGACCATCCCTTTAACCTAGGCACATATAATTTGGTGTGTATGATACTAGCATTGATCCCTGGAAGCCTATTGATTTTAATGTCCAAAGGTCAAGGTCACAGGGACATATTTTCATCTTACCCTTCTCCAGTCTTGTAAACGTGATAAATTTTGTTTAACTTAACCTCAGCTCATATAATTTGGTGTGTTTACTAGCATTGATCCCAGGAATTCTATTGCTTTTGGGGTCAGAAGGTCGAAGGTGAAGTCCCCACCTTCCACTTGCTTGACCAATAACTACATTTTCCCCGTTACAGACAGGCATATTATGTGCTCGCCTTAGCGACACTCTTGATGATATGTAGTCCTTATTTTAAATCATCAAGTGACTTGTTGTGAGACTTGTACGAATTACAAGACACATTTTCTGTTTTAATAGTCATATAAGTTATCTGAGTTGAAGTGGTAAATCATCAATTCTAGCAAATCTTATATACCAATGAATTTTTAGTATTTAGCCCTTATTTAAATCATCATGTGACTTGTGAGACTAGTATGAAATAAAACACACTTTCCTGTTTTCATTGTCATACGATTTGATGAGTGGTAGTAAATCATCATCCCTGCAAATTCTCAAGTATGACGCGAATTGGACTGTATCCAATGTTATTTGTCTCTATCTCTCTCTCTCTCTCTCTCTTTCTCCAAATCTCAGATATGACTTCTTCATCATCAGTCAGAGCGTCCGCCAGGGCACAGTTTCACCCACTAGCTACAATGTAGTCTATGATACCACAGGTCTCAAGCCAGATCATATGCAGAGGTTGACCTACAAGCTCACTCATCTCTACTTCAACTGGCCTGTGAGTCTCGTCCTATGTTTCATATGTCTTGCAATATCTCTCAATATCTTGCAATTGTTAATTAATTATTAATAAAAGGAATTGTCGGAGAGTTTTGTCTATCAGTACTCTTTTAATAATAATAACAGTCAAAGTTGGAAGAAGTGGCTTGCCAGACCTGACAATGCTGAAGACACACTATCCCTCTGTGTATAACTGGGCCCCGTCTTACAAAGAGTTGCGATTAATCCAATCAATCGCAACTATGGAAAGCCAGCAAAGTCAACATATAAAATGCATGTTTGTTTAACAAAAAATTTCTAGATATGAATGTATATCCCAGTGTTGTAGTCTAAGCATAAACCTCCAAGGCCAAGGCTTTAACACCCAAGGCCAAGGCTTCAATACCCAAGGCCGAGGCCAAGGCATTTCAAACTTTCGATAGTATAATAGGTGAGAGCGAGCAAAAATTTTGACCTTTATACACTAAAAACAAAAATAATTTCATGGCAGATTTAGACATTGATTAATAATATAGTTACCTTTGTACATATAATTATTTCTATTATTAAATTATTATCATTTATTGTTTTTGTATGCAATTTACATTGCAATAATAATTATTACTATGGTCATCTGATCCTGGCATGCCCATTCTCAACCTATTTCTTTCTCAACTCCCTAGGACAGGGGCGGCAGAACGTATTATTTTTTTGGGGGGAGGGGTGGGTCAAAGCCAAAAAAGGGCACTTACATGTCAAAATTGGCATTTGGTGCAACAGATATTTTCTAAATGAGATTATCAACTATGTGAAGAAGTTGTCTATTTTGTAGAAATTAAGTTGACTATAGCTTTTTTTGTGTGATTCTCATTGATAAGATATTTTGAGTTAGTGGTTTTAAAAATTTAATTATGAAGTTGAAAGACTCGATGTTTGGTCAATTACAGTGCTATTCACTTTTAAAAGGGCATCCTTGCGAGATGTTGCCAGTGCGAATCGTAAGCAAAAACTTTTTGACATTGTGACATAAAAATTAAATACTCTGGGCTGTTTTTGTAATCGTGAAAAAGATGTGTATCTAACTAAAGAATTAAGCGCGAGCTGAAATTTTTAATATACTGATAGGTCTGCAAAGTAAGCTGATAAAGACTGCATTTAGCATGTTTAGTGACTCATAAATATGATACATAACTCACCGATCAAATAATGCGAGCGCAAAGCGCGAGCTAAAAAATTTGTGATATTCCAACCTGAAAAGTAGACATTCTAAACATTTTTTTGTTAACTGGAACAGATTAAGTACCTTACATGTACCTATTAATAATTGATGCAAGTGCAGTACGCGAACCAAAAAATTGTGATATTCTAACCTGAAAAATCTAAACATTTTTGTAACCATAAACATTATTAATATTGTACTAAACAATAAATGATGCAAGCGCGATCCAAAATTTGGCGATTTTCGAACCTAAAATGTATTATAATTTACTATAAAGAAGGGTAATTCATTTTAAAAGGGCATATTTCATTTGGAAAAAATAGCATTTTTGATTTTGGAAAAGGGGCATTTTTCCACAAGGATTTTTTTTTGGGGGGGAGGCAAGAGAGCACAAGTTGAAATTTTCAAATGCTGACCTGAAAATGAGTCACTTTTAGGACTAGTGTCCATTTTCATGTTTTTTTCCTGCTCACAACCCCTTTTACATTTCAATTCTCATTTCTTGTACATGTATCTTCTACACTAAAAACTTTGCTCACTCGCTCACTTCAATTGCTTTCAACTTTTTTGACAGAAATTTTGCTCTCTCTCTATATATATATGCCATGCTTGGCCCCTCAAAACTTTTGTTTCATTATGCCATTGACATAGCCCATTTGGATATTGAAGATGGTGTTCAAGTTTACCAAATCTTTTCAGAATATCATTAAGACTTAAAAAATTCTTCTTAGCCAAAGAAAATAATACAAAGAAAATCCTTGTTATCATTCTTTATGAAAATTGTTGTCAAAATTAGCTGTCAGATCTGTCAGAATTATTCCTGTCATCAAATCACTCTAATCTTTATCACAATGATGATTACTATCATTATTATCATCATTAGTCATGATTACAACACGTTACCAATAAATTTTATTTTTCATCATATACTGTTTTCTTTGTCACATAAATGAATATGATGATGATAATTCTTGATGGCACTGCTAGTACACTTACTACTGCTGACTGCATGGAAGTAGTGCCATTGAATATACAGAACAATTACTAATGAAATAATAACATTTATAATTACTTATATAAAAATAAATGAAAGTACAAAAAATTGCCTTGAAAAAGCCTTGAAAAAGCCTTGAAATTTCAAGGCTCAAAATCCTCAAGGCCAAGGCCCTCTCAAGGCCAAGGCTTGAATGTTCAAGGCCAAGGCTTTGAAAAAGTAGGCCCGAAGGCCAAGGCAGAGCATCAAGACACTACAACACTGGTATATCCAAAAAATTCATTGATTTCTTGACAATTTGATGTGTTCACCTTTGTTTACATATTGCATTTTGCAAATTTGCTGTAGAAAAAATAATGACACTGTTGGATTTCCATAGATTTACAATTGATTTGATCAATCGTAACTCTTTGTAAGACAGGGCCCAGGAAATAAGTTATTGATTTTCACTGGAATCCTGGGGCCTGTTGCATAAAACATTTTACCTGAGAAAACTCTGGTAAAAACAACCTGAGTTTTCTCAGGTAAAAAGTTTTATGCAACGGGCCCCTGATGTGTGATTGGCTGAGAGCAGTTTAGGAATGAATGAAAATCATAGTGAAACTCTTTCCAAGTCATATTGTGGTTTCTTGAATGGGAGAGGGGCAGTGGAAATATACACTGGGACAGAGGGTGATTTAGCCCCCCAAATATCCAAACTAAACCTCATTTAATGAAAAAATCTGACTTAATAAAGGCTCTAACCCTATCTAGGCTGCCCCCGCCGCCGACTTCAACCCTGGATTTAACACTAAACCCTAACTCTAAACCTACCATAAAACCCTATTGCAACCCTAACCCTATATCTTAGACAAAATAAGTCCTGGAAAAATTGTGTCCAGAGAAAACGTTGTGTCACTATAATGGAAGAATTTTTGAGAAATGAACTTTACACCTTAGTCATATGTACATATTGAAAGGACAATGATCTCATTTTATTTGGGGTTCATGAGGTAAACGATCACAGATGTCACTACTATTATGTACTCTAAAATACCTTGTGTTTTCCAAAATTGAACATTTTGCCCAAATTTTTTCTTTGCAATTATTTATTCTGTACTATATGTTCTTTTTTTCTCGCAGGGAACTGTACGCGTTCCAGCACCATGCATGTACGCACACAAGCTTGCATTCCTGATTGGTCAGAGTGTGCATGACACGCCCAGTGCCGACCTCGCTGACACCCTCTTCTACCTCTAGATAGCGAGTAAGAGAAATGAGATGGAACGGTTTACAAGATCAAGACTTGATGTAGTCTAGTAGTGTTCTGCTAGTCAAAACACAGACCTTGCAGTGTTTGTTACAGTCTGTGGTGGTACTACACCTGTTAAGAGTTACAGTACTTCTTTTATTTTTCTATTTTTGGGCCAAAGAAAGAGTAAGGATTGACCTTGCTCTGACATGCATGACAAGGATGAACATCAAGGTTTGTCTTTTTAGAGAGAATTCTCCAAGTGAAGATTCTCACATGTATAGCACAAGTCAGAAGATGGGAAGAAAGTTTCAGAGGACATTGTGTTATTGTTGATACACGTGCACTGTTGAAATGTTTTATATAAAGCACGGATTGTTTTTGATAACTTTCATCACTTGTTATCTTGTGTAGTAATGGTACAGTTATACTTTGTGTTCACTACTGAAAAGCACAATGCATATTTTGTTAAAAACAGATCAATAATAAAAGCAGCCTCTTTTTTTTTTACATATGCTCATATTTTGCTATCTTTCTCAATGTTTTATTGAATTGTGTTGGCGAAAAGGATTGACATTACCTTTTCCTTTTATGACAATTGGGCTTACTACTGCATAGGGAAAACTTTGATTGTGGAAGAATATGTGTCTGTCAAGTAAAATGTACATATGTTTGTGTTAGGATTACGTTAGAATTGTGTTCATCAATGTGTTATTTCGTTAAAGTGTGTCCTTTAACTACTTGTTGCACATCGGTGTTGCACACATTCAGTACATTGATGCTGTTCAATCTTCATAAATACTAGTCAGCATGTCATTAATACCAAACAAAATGATGCCAAACTCTTCAATGATAATACGTTTTTGTAAGAACATTTATAGCAGTATGCAATTAATTCATCTCACAAAAAGTGGATTGATAGAGTAGTGTTTCTAGATTTTGGCAGCACTGAAAATGTTTTGAAATTGAAGAAAATGTGCAATATTTCTTCTTCACCATAAAGACAAAGTTGCACATACTAATGACACTCTGCCTTTGGCCTTTTTAGTACTGTAGCAATTGCATTGTACAAATATATTGTACATATATTGCTCAATTCAGTGTTTCATCTATGGGACATTCATACACATTAATCATTAGTCTATAATGATTAAACATTGCTCTAAATTGATTATCTTAGGCCTGCAACACAAAGCTTGATCTCTCTCTACTGATTTCCATGATTTATAATAATGAAAGGGGTTTTTATATTGCGCACATATCCAGCTTGTTAGGTGCTCAAAGCACTCTTATATTGCCCCTGCTAAGATAGGCTACTGATTTGGAGGTCAGAGCTTTTGAAGGAATTACTTCCTACTGGTACCCCTTTACCTCACCTGCATTGATTGCAGCCCATTGTGGATCAATTTTTTGCTGAAGGAAATGTAGTCTTGGCTGGGATTCGAACCCATAACCCTCAGTTTAAAAGGCTAGAGTCAGAATCCCCACATTTGCATTTTTACATGCAATCAATGTTAGGATACTCCCTTAATTACTCAGTTTGCAAGTCATCTTCTTTCAACTGCAGCAACTGGAATTTTTATAATTCATTGCAGGAAATCTACAATTACAAGATAAAAAAAGTAATTCATTTCTGAATTATGTATACCTGTGAGCAAGCTCAAATACACTCGCTTACACACACACTTTACACATAAAGTTTGAATTAGTTGAACAACAAACAATATCTGTACCATCCTATAACATCTATATTTTCATTCTGTGTTAAATGTTTAGTTTATCCAGAAGAATTCATAAATGAATAATGACACAATCGTCGCTTGTTGCCTGGAAATGTCATTTCTCTTAGTACCGCTTTTTTTTCGTCTTATTTTTTTAAGAAAAAAAAAAGAGAATTTTGCCAAATGAAGTCAAGCAGCTGTCATACTTTAAGATACAATTTTTTATTGATTTAGATATAGGTTGCACTTTAATCGTAGGAACACAGTAAATGGCTGATTACACAAAGGTCAGTTCAAGTGATTCTTGTAATATATGTTTCCTGTTCTGTAAGTGCTTTGCAGAAGATATGTTGCATTCTTTGTCATTTTGAAACTGGTAATAGATAAGTGAGCACTGTATTCATTCTTTTTTCATTCCAAAATGATGTATGCTAGAAGATATGATTTCTTGGGTAAAAAGAAAAAAAAAACCTTGATTAAGATATTGATTTAGATATAAGTAGTTAGCGACCTATGTAGTACACTTTGTCATTAATTTGTAATACCTCAGTCTCTTGCTCCATGGTGGCTGTACGGCAAGTCGAATACAACAGTTTTTGACTCGCAGTACGGTCGCCATAAGGCGAATGTGACTGAGGTATAATTAAAGTGGGAACGTGCTAGAAGCAGATAAATGAGGCTAATGGTCAGAGAATATGTGAAGAGTGTTCAGTCAAAATTGCCCAAAGTTAGGATTCGTTTGAAGTTGTGATCCTTGAAAATACGGTTTCTCAACTTATCGAGCATATTGTGGCAACTCCACTCCCGTCATCATCTACAGGAAATCTATTGGAAATGTCAAATCTATAACGATGATGGTAATAGTTGTAGTAAGCATTTATCTATTCAGAAGTGCTCTATGAGTGTTACCCTTGCTTGTGTTATCAATCTAGAAAGCATATGTTCAGCGGCATTGAATTGTTAATATTTTGGCTTTTAATTAAACTGCTGTTATCAGTGTTAAGTGCATTCAAGTAATCAAATCAAAGTCAAATTAGCATTTCACAAAGACAGATTTACTTAAATTCCACGTTGCATTCTATACAAACATGTTACTGCATTGGGAATACTTACAGTAGGTAGCCAGTAACGAGATTTAGATCTGTCATGACTTGTACATTTACACCTATGATGCATTACTTTAATCCACTCTAGTTTTGTGAAAGCGCAGCCTGATATATTGAACCAGTAGAATGTGATGAGCCCAGGGGCCTGTTGCAGAAAGAGTTGAAATGAAACGCAACTACAAAAATCAATTGCAACTTTATTTTCAACCAATCAGAAGCACACGCTTGTTCCTTACGTGTAATTACTTTGATTTAGGGATGCTAATTTTCAGGCTAAATATATGATGTTCTTAACATAGTTTGGCAGATTTTTTTCACGATTCACTGACTTGTTCTCATTTTTCTGCTTTTACTCAGGAAGAAAACAAGTATTGCCATGTTTCCCTCTTAAGATACCTGCAATATTTTGGCTTATGTTGTACTCTAGGTTGTAGTTTAGACATCAAAAGTATTTTGTGTTTCATACTACCGTCTTCCGTACTTGTAAATATTTGCACATAGCATGTTTAAGTTTTATATAGCTTGTATGTTCTACTAATGTTTGCGTTATTCTCATGTTCATCTCCCATTTGTTTCTTTCAGTGCTATGCTACGAGTACTAACATAAATCATCATGTGTTTGTATATAAACATATCATCATATTCATCATGAGGTTTATGCCTTGCATTAGGAATAGAAGACTGCATTATTAGTTATTTTTTTCTTTCATGTTTGAGATGTTAATATCTTTAAGATGACAGTTTGTGTGATGGCGTAACTATTTTAAGTAGCGTCTATGCAACATGAATAGGTAGCAACAGAGCAAGTAGTTAGTGTTAACAAAGATTGTATTCCTTTCTTGATGAGATTGCATCGTTACTGACTCCACAATTTTTATTTTTTCATTTTTTGTTGTTGATCAGATGATGAACAAGTGTTTCTATAATCAGTATTATGTTTATAACCTCTTTTAGTTTTGTTTGCTACTGTGATTTTATTTTTCTCTTTTTATGTTTTGGTAAGCTTTGTATGTAAATAGATGTATATTGAAAAAAAAAACAAGGGTGCCTTGCACAACAGCATTTTGTGCAGAAAACCAAGATGCTACATTGTTTTAAAATGTTTGGTTTCTGTAACTGTTCCAATTGAAGAAAAAACAAAACAGACATTGATATGCGATGATTCCGCTGCTGATTCAGTGATTCAAGCTTGTAATATACACAACTGACCCAAAACGGTTTCATGTAAAAGAAATCTGTCTGATTCCGTTGGACAGATAACAAGATGTTCATCTTCTCAGTTATTTTGAGGAAAGGTATTTTAATAAACACCAAAAGGAAGTTGTTTTCTGCTACTGCTTGTTTCTGTTGTTTGTTCATTTATAAGAGTTGGGGTTTTGCCACTGTTTTATCAACATTTGTCTTCTGACAAGTGCATATCTGATGTCTTTCCTTGATTATGATTGACTGAGATGCACCTGTAGGTGTCTTAGGCCACCACACACCTTACGAATGTTCATGATCCGATTTTGGAACAAATCGCATTTTGTTTATTTTCTGAAAATGTGAATGGAACATATTTTATTTAAGGTTAAAATTGATAGAATACTAATATAACCATTTTGAAAGATTGCAAGCCTTTATTTTGGAGTAAAGGCCAAATTAGTTTCAAATTGTGGCCAATCGTACAACTGCTATGACGTCATTACGACTAGATATTAAATTCTTCTAAGGATGATAACATAGTCATAGATTCGAACATAGGTATTCGTATGCTGATTACACAGATATTCCAAGTCTCGATATTAGCATCAAATTCTACATTTTATTCTGAAATCAGGTCGCAGACCAATCTTAAGGTGTGCGGTCACCTATACTGTTACTATGGTCATTGTCTATCTATTGTCTATCTTCCTGATCAAGGTAGCTTGACCCTCCTCACTTTGCTGAGCTAGACTGACCTAATGTAACTAGTTAAGGCCATCGGGTTAAAGACCCAGCCTGTGCCCGGAACGAAAAATGGAAGTGACATACGATATATAGCAATCGAAACCAAAACCCATATAGAGAATCAACCTGAAAAGAAAGAATGAAATGAGAAGACTCGATATGAAAGTAGTTTTATATTAAAATCGATTATGAAGTTAGAAAGATATGGGAGTTTGAAAAGTCTTGTACTTTTTTTCTATGGGGATCCTCAAATTGGCAAACATGCTTCAAAATGACTCCACTTAATTTGTATACAAATTTAACACCACGTATGTCGAGGACTTCTAGGGAGAACAGAACCATTATATCAATGGCTCTGAATAGAGTGATCCATCCGTATCTTGTATATATTTAATCTTATATCTTGTACCGGGATCTTGTACAATGTATTTTGTTTTGATTTTTATACAGTAAATAAAACCAAACCAAGGTTAGGAGGAAATAATCAGAAATATGTAAAATGAAAGGCAAAATCTGGATAAAACAACAAGTGGAGAATTGTCCACAAATCACTTGTTTTGGAGCATTTTTGCCAATAAGCCAGTTCGTAGTTCCTTTCTGCGCATGATCAAAAGATTCTACGCATGATCAGAAGAAGGTCATTTGTACTAAAGTGACATGGTGCTTTAAAATGAGATAAGCACCAACTTTGATGTCTTGATTATTCATATATTCTTTTGAATTGTCGCTTTCATTTACATCCACAAAAAACAAAAATGCTTCCACGAACGACTGGTATTTCACAGTTTGTCAAGTACATTGTACAACATGCTAAGATATGCATTCAAAGTAGGAATGCAACAAATACCTCCATTAAGTGTTCATTTGTGTGCTATTCTAGTCACCTGGTCTATCAAATTTCTTCATCCTGCTATGTAAGGCAAGCTTACGTAATATCTTGCTTTGAAATCTGCCTATCATGATGAAAGAAATGAAGGGTCATTTGACTAAAATTGCCCATGAAGTAACTACGAACTGGTCTATTAGAGGATCCCCATTGGAAATGATGCAAGACTACTCATATGCTGCAAACGATTTTGATGAAGCTTGTTATAAATTACTCCTCTCATTCTACTTTTTACAATGAGATTGATTTACTCCATGTGTTTTAGTTTCCAAAAAAAAAAAAAAAAGCAATGCAAGGTTTATGCATTTTCACCGTTTGCCAGCTTGCCTTATTGGGATTTGAAAATAGTCTATGTTGTGCTTTTCACCAGCCTCAAGACTGACATTCTGTGTTAAAAGCGTTGTGAGTCCATAGGTTTGTACCAAAAAAAATGGGTGATTTTCTTCTTTTAAGATTACCAAATTACGCATTTTATTTTTTTCTGTCACATAGAAGTATAAATATCTTTTGATGCAAGCTTGAAGTGATGAAATCTACAGCTTGGGACTAACTTGCCCTTTATGTATTTTCTTTTCCTGTTTATTTGGTGCAACTTTTAAATTCAATCTGCATTTCATATTATGTTTAACTACTTTTCCTGACATAGCAATACAAGTCCAATAAGAGCCAAACAAAATTTGAAAACCTAGTGAAGAGTTTCCATCCATCTGAGCACTGAACAATTGGCATCCTCATTTTCCTCTGCAATTAAAAAAAAAAATTGGATTCATAATCTAGAAAAAAATATATATCACTTCTTTGTACAAACCTGTGGAATAATGACCCTCCTGACAAAGTGCAACGTCACATAATTCCGGCTGTTAAGAATCTTGTAAAGCCTATTGTCAGAAACCCATTAATTCGAGTATTTCTTGAGCGAAATACTCGGCTGTAAAGTGGTGAATATGCATAATATAACATGCACTGTTGTACTATGTTGCTAATGTATTTCATATTTGTCAATTTCACTTTTAGCTCCATTCTGGGTCTTTACTAAATCGGCAGTGGGAACAATTTGTTGAAGGGCAAGTCGAACCCAAACATTTGATTGGATTAAAACAATATTCAAGCTAGCTTAGCGCTGAAATTTTCATCAAAAATGGATGTGAAATAAGAAATCTTGCTTGATTTCACGAAACAGTTGTACAGTATACCAAGTTATTATTTGTAGAATATACATTAACATCACTGTGAAAGAAGATGATAAATTAAACTGGAAATACAAAAAAAAAGAAACTCTGGCTAACATAAAATCTAATGAATAGCATATATCAATAAAAAGTATCACCTTTATTTTTCACGTAGCTGTGGTCAGTCTTAGATATTGCAATCATGGGCGAAAATCTCTCCCCCCCCCGGGAAAATTTGACCAAAAAAAACGGTAATCACCCAAAGTGAAAGGTCACTTCGTCCAAAATGATGTATTTGAATTATGTATTTTCTATCATAAAAGTCTATAAATAGTAGGGGGCCATTTGATATTGTGCCCCCCCCCCCCTCTTTCCAAATGGTAGGGGGACGCATCCCCCTGTCCCCCTGGGATTTTCGCCCACGATTGCAATAATATTTCTTTTAAAGGACAAGCCACTATCGTATTTGTATAATTGGGAAAGTTGCTGTACTTGTAAGACTGAAATGAGAATCTGAAATTATAATATATACAAGCACCATATATAGGTCATTACTTCAAGTATGTTCATGGCTGAAGTGCACATCAAGCATCGTCTTGTGCATGGGAAGAGAGAAAAATTTTATTCCGCTTCAAATCGTTTGCAAGTTCATTGTCAGCAAATTGGAGCAAAATTTTCTGATTGGTCCTCTTCAAATTAATCTACTCTCTTTATGGTCTCACCACAGATGGTCTAATCATACTTTGTCAATAACCAGTTCGTTTCCTAACCATTTTGGTCCTATTGACATTTAGCCTGTTAACAATTTTGTCTAATTTCCAGATAAGATATACATGTACTTATTTCCTCTAATATCCACTTGGGTCTAATACCAATCAATCTATAATGGGTAGATGAAGTGTTTATGAATCAGATTTTAATTTGAAATAGTATAAAATGATTAGTAGATGAACTAGTGGAATTAGACCATCTGACATTAGACTATTAAAAGAAGAATTAGACAAAGTGGGTATCACACCAAGTAAAGTGTAGACCAAATGGGTGGTATTCTGTTAATTTAAACCTAGGTTTAACTCTAGTCTAAACTAGAACTTTGAACCACAATTTTATGGAATAATGGCTTTTTAATATTTCTTCCATATCCATGGCAATCTAATATGTGCGAACAAATTAATTAAAATTCATTATAGTATGGGAGTATTGTATTTTCATAATCTTCCGATTTTACAAACTCAATTAATTTGTTACAACTTATTCCAACAGGGTAAGAATAATTTTTTAATTGGTGACTACATTGATAACTTGCACTCCATACAAGTGTGGTCTAAGTTAACCCAGGTTTAACAAAACCATGGCTATCAGAATACCACAAATCATTGAGGCAGAAGGATGAAACAAATATTCCCCATACTTTGTGTGACTCAGACTGCGACCAGGGGAGTTCCATTAATGTCCGTAAGTTCCAAATAAAATAAGAAATGCCTTCATGGGTAACTAGGGACAGGGGCAGTAACTCTAGGGACGACTGCCCCTATGATTTTTCAAATACTTGTCGTGAAAAAGGGGGAAATAGGAGAAATTGGGAGGAAAAGGAGAAAGAGTATATGAAGGAGAATTCTGGGTCGTGCAACTCTTTACTTCAATTGAGAAAAATTGGGAGATGACGTCATATTTGAGTTATCTAGTTTGCATCCGTATCAAAATACCCTGGTGGTGACATATTGCGTTCAATGAGATAGCTCAAATTTTTCCTATCGAGATTTTGCCTTATCACCCTAATCAAATTATGACGATTATAGTGAGCTTCAGACTGCAGTCACATTTCCCATACGGCGAGTCGATATCAGGAGTTTTTTTCCTCTTTAGTCAAACCACCTGTTAAGTAGCTGGTAAAAAATGTTAAAACGGCCGTTTTCGACTCACCGTACGGCTACCGCAGGGGAAATGTGACTGCGCCATTACGTTCAGATGCAATAATCGGATATCAGACTTAGCTGATGTAAATAAAAAAAATTGAGAATCCGATTTGATAGTCGCTAAAAATCGTTCGTAATGAGACCAGTGACCTGTTAAAAAATCTGCTACATATCTACCTATTGTAGATCTGGCGTCGCAAATAAATATGATCTGTTCCATGAAATGGCCCAAAATGAATTTTAAGTTTAAAATCAAATTGGAAATCCAAAATTTCAACAAGTTCATAGCTCTAATGTAGATCTCACATCGTAAATGAATATGATTTGTTCCATAATATGACCCAAAATTAATTCCAAGTTTAAAATCAAATGGGAAATTCTGAAATTTCAACAGGTATACATAGCGTTCCCTTTCGAACTACTAGTATTTCGTGAAATATGGACAACGCAGCATTCTCCAAACGTAATTACTGTAGAATGGAACATCCAGATATTGTAACTCAATGTCTTTATCTAGAAATAGGACTGTATTCACACAATACGTAACTTCATAACAAGCTTTATTTTTGTTTTCAATTTGAATATCAAAACTGCAAGAAAAAAGGGTCAATCATATCTTCCAAATGAAAGATAAATATTGTATCGAAACCTTTCCAATTATGGTGAAACAGAAGAATGGATAGAGTCTGCATACAAAGGGAGGAGAAATAATAACAATCTGGTAGAATTGTATGCAAACAATCCTTGGGAGTAGACTTCACTCACTTGACAATTGGTCGTTTTCGTCAGAACACATATTACGTATGAGGAGTTGAAGAATATCAAGACACGAGGAGCAGACGACTAGGTGGATCATCGAGAAAGTTTTTTTTTTTTTTTTTTTTTTTTTTTTTTTTTTTTTTTTTTTTTTTTTTTTGTTTTGAAGTAGTATTTATTAAAACATTCAGTTCAAAATCATACATACAATAGTAAATTAACAAAACATTGTTCACAAAGTCAAATAAATAATTATTCATAATACAAAAAAGAATTGTACAAAAAAAATACAGAATATAACATTCGCGTCATCAGGAACAAAATAGTTATAACAAAATAATTCATAGTGACGCAATTGAACTGAATGAGTAAAACAAAGTAAAGCCCTCCTATCCCAACTGCCCCTCCCCCCACATCCCATCCAAGCCCAGGAAGCGCGACCTGCTTCCCTCCCCTCAACCCTACCCTCCATTTCAGTCTAACTGTATGGTTGAACTTTCTTAGCCTCAGCATCCCTAGAAAATAAACTTGTCCCATTTTCTGAAATGATTTGTTAATAGACCTCTCTGTTCAGCTAGTTTTCTTTCTTCAAGTCTATCTTCTTGTATTTTTTCCTTGATATGGTTAAGGGTCGGTGGATCTTTTGTGTTTCTACTATTTTTTAAAATCATATACTTTATGAGGATTATTATGTGATTTAATAATTGAGCCTCTCCTTTAGTTGACCCTTCCACGCCTACGTGTACACCTTTTTTATCTATATTTGTAATGATAGGGAGTTGAAGCATGTTCCCACATTCTATCCATATAGTTTTTATTTTATCACATGAAAAGAATATATGATCATATGTTTCTTCTTCTTTACTGCAGAATGAACATAAATCATCTGTTGTCATTTTAAATAAATATAAATATTTTTTTGTGTATAGTATATTGTGTAATATTTTAAATTGAAATTCTCTGAGTCTGCTGTTCAGAGTCGATTTTCGTGGTCTTAGAAAAATATCAGATATATCCTTGTTTGTTAAATTATATTTTTCCTCAAGTTTTTTAAATGCTTGGGGTATATCCGATTTCATACTTACAAGAATATCATATATTCTTTTTGATGTGATGTCTTGCAAGTCAAAAGTCCTGCCTTTTAATTGAAAATCCAAAATTAACTCACTATCTATAGAACTTTGACCCCCTTTTTTCAGCGAGTCCTTCCAAAAGTATGGAATGTTATTAAAAATTTCGAGTATCTTTTCTATTTCAAAACGATCCAAACCCATTTTTTGAAAGGTCGAAATAGACTTAATCTTCCCATCTTTATCTACAATATGATGGAGTTTATAAATTTTCTTTAAAAACAGCTTTTCATTATAATATGTTTGTCCTTTCAAACGGATGAACCTATTATTGAAAATGATCTCATTTCTTTTATTCTTCTCTTCTTTAAGTAAAAACAATTTCTTATTGAACCATACATCTAACATTTCTGTATAAAATTCTGGCAGTTCAAATCCTATCAAATTCATTGTGAGGTTACTAAAAAAAATTAGCAATCCTCCCATATCGTGTGCTAAGTATCTGAAATATTGTTTCCATTTCATTTTTGGCTCTCCCATTATAAGTCTTTTAATCCACATAATTCTTTGTGTCTTAATGAATAACTGAAAATTTGTCATTTTTAGACCAGCATGACCATAATCTAAATAAACAATGTCTCTTTGAATTTTATCTTTACCACCCCATAAAAATCCAAAGATCAGTGTATTAAGATCCTCTATTACCCATGTCGGGACAATGGTAAGAGAAGAAATGTATATCAATTTAGATAGTACAAATGTTTTAATTAACTGAATTTTGCCCATTAATGTCAAATCCCTTTGCTTCCACCACATCAAAATTTTCTTTATTCTACTAAGTATTTCTTTGTAATTTATTCTTACTTGACTTTCTCTATCTAATGAAAAATATATACCTAAGATCCTAACCATCTGCTCCACTTTACCAAAAGGTAAAATTTGATCTATTTGTTCATGGTGTCCCAGTAACATAATAAAGGTTTTATCTTTATTCATCCTCAAACCTGACGTTTCGGCAAAACATTCGAACAGCATATCTAACTTTTCAATGGACCGAGTGTCTTTTACAAAAATTGTCATATCATCTGCGTATAAAATTTGCTTAACTTCTGTATTTCCAAACTTGATTCCGTGAATTTCTGGATCAAGTCTTATTCTGTTAGCCAAAATTTCAATACATAAAATAAAGAGATAGGGGGATAACGGATCTCCTTGTCTTACCCCTCTCCCTATATCAAAGTAACCTGTTGAAATACTGCCATTGAAAACACAACTTTCAGCTTTTTTATACAAAGTACTTGTCCATTTACAAAATGAGGGTCCAAAACCAAACGTTTGCAAGACTTTAAACAAAAAACAATGTGAAACCGAATCAAATGCCTTTTCAAAATCAATGGCCAATAGATATGCCGATATATCATTTTTTACTGAATGAAAAATCATGTCATCTATAAGTCTTATAGCTTCCCCAATATTCCTTCCTTTTAAATATCCTACTTGGTCGACATTGATTATTTCATGCAACACCTCCTTTATTCTTATTGATAGTACCTTCGCCAAAATTTTGTAGTCTACATTTAACAGTGAGATGGGCCGATAATTTTTAATATGTAATGGATCCTTTCCTTCTTTATGAATTAAGGTAATAGTTGCTTGTCTTTGTGATGGCGAAAGTTCTCCTCTCATAAAAGCATTATTTAAAGCATCAACTAAAACATCCCCAATTAGCGGCCAAAACACTAAATAAAATTCTACGCTAAGCCCGTCATTACCCGGTGATTTATTTAACTTCATCCCTTTTAAAGCAGCTAAACATTCACCTTCCGTAATTTTCCCTTCACATGATTTCATCGATTCTTCTGATAATTTTGTTACATCGGAGAAAAAGTCATCAAGGATTTTATCATCTCTCTTTGCATATAACATGCTATAAAAATTCCTTATTTCATTTTTTATTTCCTTTTGATCAAAAGTTAATCTATCTCCTATTGATAATTTACGTATATTTGTTTTCTTTTTGTTGGATTCCATTAACTGAGTGAAGTACCTGGTATCCCTTTCCCCGCTTTCATAAAAAGAAGCTCTCGATCTGATTTTAAGACCTTCGCTCACATAATCATAACATGCCTTTAATTCTGTCTTTTTATTCTCTAATAAATCGATTGATTGTTTATTCATATTTGTAGTTAATCTCGTTTGAATACCATCAATTTCTTTTTCTAAATCTTTGATTTTCTCTCTTCGTTTCTTAGCCTTTTCCTTTGAATATTTCCGAGAAAAATTGCCGATTTTCATTTTCAAGAAATCCCAAAAAATTATCTTATCTTTGATTTCTTTTTTAAAAGTTTCTTTCAAATTGATAATTTCGTCTTTCATTTGTCGAGTAAAATCACCGTCTGTACACAGACTATTGTTAAATTTCCAATAAGTGCCTTTAGATGTTTGAATTGACTGAGAGGGTTTATTAAAGAGTTGAAATACAACCGCCGAGTGATCTGGTGCTATAGACGGTATTATATCACATGTTAAAACAAATTCTCTAAAACTTTCTGTAATAAACCAATAATCTAACCTGCTTTGCATAAAGGGGTTAATTTGTCTAAAAGTATACTGTCTCTTAACGCCATTAATTTCCCTCCAAATATCAACTAAATTTAAATCACATACAAAATTATCAAAGTTCTTCTGAAAAGAAGACTGAAACTGTCTTGTATTATTTCCCATGTAGTCTAAGTCAATATTCCGTACTAAATTAAAATCTCCTCCCATAATGAGAGGAACACCTCGATCATGTTTTTCTTTTAAAACTGTATTTAAATTGTGTAAGACTGTGTTTCTCTCCATGTTATGACCTTGAACAGGGAAGTACACATTAACTAAAGCTAACTTTATATCTTGTAATATACATTCCATAATTATAAACCTTCCGTTTTCGTCAGTCTTTGTGTCCAGAATCTGAATACCTAAGTTGGAGTTGATTAGTACACTAACCCCCCGACTATGACATGTACCATGACTATAGTATATGTTTCCATTCCACTCAGAACCCCATGCTTCTTCGATTTCCCTTGTACTAAAAGTTTCTTGCAAGAAAACTACGTCTGCTTTCTTATCCTTCAACCAAGTAAAAATTCTTTCTCTTTTCAACTTATCTCTTAAACCTTTCACATTCAAAGAAAGAAAACTGCAATTAACAGATAAACGATCCAAATCCATTAACAAAAAAAAAAGAATGACAGATATTATATACCTCAAAATATTCCAGAGATGCTGAGACGAAGCTTGTTTCGAAAAGGGCCCTTCGAGTAGGGTTCCGAAAGATTATTTACGACAAGAGAGATCTAAAAAACGCACCGATGTGGAGACTGATAGCTTGACACGCTCCACCCCCCCCCCCCTCCCATTCATTTCTTAAAGTCTTCTCTCCCCTAAATAAAAAAAAAAAAAAAAACCTCATTAACTAAGGCACCTGTCTGTCTTTGTAGAATTAAAACAAAGCATTAAATAAAGAGAAGAGTTATTTTTACCTATCTTTTGTATCTATTCTCGTTCATCTATTTACATATTTACAATTGTACTATCTAGCTTTATTCAAATGCCGAAACTACGCTCATAAAACAAAACAAATTCAAAACTATCAGTCAAGAAAATTCATTGAGAAAACATCACAAGGCATGTCCGCCGACCTCTTTTATAACCTGACTTCAGTTAAGAAACAATGCCCTTCGAATAAACAAACCTTTCCTTTCTTGTCTTTTATGAAACCATCAAAATCAAATCAAATGCCTAGAGCTATCTTTAAATAACCAGGGCAAATTATTTCCTATGTCGGTCTTATATGACTATTGTTACAATAACACTGGTTAAAACACTATCAGAACATATCCCTTGAAACTTTTTAATTGCCTTAAAAAAAAAAAAATAGAATCGAACTAGAATTTTACCATACCAAAATCCCAGCACTGGCTTTTAATGCCAAGGGTAGCAATTAAAGTATCCATGGAGCTTAAGCGGTCAAAGCCATTAAGTGTCAACCAGAGTGGGATACCTTCTTTAAGAACCATGCAATATCATTGCTCCGAGAAACATTTTTTTTCCTTTTCAAATCTTTGAAATCAAATTGTAACCTTTGTACATTGGCTTGCTCATTATCATGCCTATACCCCCTTTCAGTTCCTTATTAAAATATTCTCAGAGTGCGGGGAAAGAAAAGATCACACCACACTTACATGTGGTTGATGACCTGTGGCAACTCATGAGTGATCACGAAAAGACCACACCACTCGATCTGGCACGATCTGTATTCTAATCAAGTGGTTTTTAAAAAAGCCATAGAAAGGCCGTGTCAGAACCAACTATGCATGAAAACAACCTGGGAATGACTTTCACCTCTTAGATAATAAAATCCTAAAATATGTTATACACTACCAGTAGCAACCTTCTATTGATATAAACAGCAGCAACCTTCTATTGATATAAAAGGCAAACGTTTTCAATGCATATAATCAGTGGCGGTAATCAGTGGCGGACCGCGACCCCGAGGAGACAAAGCACTGGGGGGAGGGGGCACGGCATTATTCACAAACAGTGCAGTGCCCCCCCCACGCCTCGTCCCGTCCGGGCCACAGTCCGCCACTGCATATAATAATAAAATATAAAGAGCTATGGGAACTAATACCCCGGTCACACCCGCCCCACGGCGGCCGCACAGCGAGTCGAAAAACAGCCATTCTAAAATTATTTGTACCAGCTATACATATAGATGATTTTAGTAAAAATGAATAAAACTGCCGCTTCCGACCCGCCGCACGGCCGCCGCTGAACAAATGCGACCACGGCACTAAAGTCACATAAAAATACAATAGAATCTTAGAATGTTGTTAACATTCCTACCTTGCACTGAAAAGTGCGTGTGAGTGGTCACAATTTCCAATGGTACCCAATCCAGAATTTTAAGCATAAATAATAGGCCTATATCTGTTTAAATACATGTTTACAATAGCAGAGAATGTCGTTGACATACATTTCTTGTCATTTACAGTGGATGTGACACTCACAATTGCTAATATTGCCTATTCAACATTTAGTACATACACAACAGGCCAACATAATTAAATGACAAACAGAATGGAATACCTTCTTTAAGACCCAAACATCATTGCTCCAAGAAACATTTTTTCCTTTAAAATCTTGAATCAAATTACAACCATTGTACAGTGGCTTGCTCATTATCATGCCTATACCCCCTTGCAGTTCTTTTAAAAAAAAGCCATAGAAGGGCCGTGTCGGAACCAATTATGCATGAAAACAGCCTGGGAATGACTTTCACCTCTTACATAATAAAATCCTAAAATATGTTATACACTACCAGTAGCAAGCTTCTATTGATATACAAGGCAAACGTTTTCAATGCATATGATCAGTGGCGGACCGTGACCCCGAGGAGACAAAGCACTGGGGGAGGGGGCACGGCATTGTTCACAGACAATGCAGTGCCCCCCCCCATGCCTCGCTCCCCCGTGTCACAGTCCGCCACCGCATATAATAACAATAAAAAATAAAGAGCTATGGTAACTAAAAGTCACATAAAAAATACAATAGAATCTTAGAATGTTGTTAACATTCCTACCTTGCACTGATAAGTGCCTGTGATAGTCACAATTTCCAATGATACCCAATCAAGTATTTTTAGCATAAATAATAGGCCTATATCTGTTTAAATATGTTTACAATAGAAGCAGAGAATGTCGTTGACATGCATTTCTTGTCATTTACAGTGGGTGTGACACTCACAATTGCTAATATTGCCCTATTCAACATTTAGTTCATGCACAACAGGCCTACATAATTAAATGACAAACAGAATGGAATACCTTCTTTAAGACCCAAACATCATTGCTCCAAGAAACATTTTTTCCTTTAAAATCTTTGAATCAAATTACAACCATTAGACAGTGGCTTGCTCATTATCATGCCTATACCCCCTTTCAGTTCCTTATTAAAATATTCTCAGAGTGCGAGGAAAGAAAAGATCACACCACACTTACATGTGGTTGATGACCTGTGGCAACTCATGAGTGATCACGAAGAGACCACACCCACCCGATCTGGCACGATCTCTATTCTAATCAAGTGGTTTAAAAAAAGCCATGTAGGGCCGTGTCAGAACCAACTATGCATGAAAACAACCTCGGAATGACTTTCACCTTTTACATAATAAAATCCTAAAATATGTTATCCACTTCCAGTAACAAGCTTCTATTGATATAAATAGCAAACGTTTTCAATGCATATAATCAGTGGCGGACCGTGACCCCGAGGAGACAAAGCACGGGGGGGGGACACGGCATTGTTCACAAACAATGCAGTGCCCCCCCCCCCCCACGCCCCGCCTCCTCCGGGTCACGGTCCGCCACTGCATATAACAATAAAAAATAAAGAGTTATGGGAACAAAAAGTCACATAAAAAAATACAATAGAATCTGAGAATGTTAACATTCCTACCTTGCACTGAAAAGTGCGTCTGAGTGGTCACAATTTCCAATGGTACCCAATCCAGAATTTTAAGCATAAATAATAGGCCTATATCTGTTTAAATACATGTTTACAATAGCAGAGAATGTCGTTGACATACATTTCTTGTCATTTACAGTGGATGTGACACTCACAATTGCTAATATTGCCCTATTCAACATTTAGTACATACACAACAGGCCAACAAAATTAAGTGACAAACAGAATGGAATACCTTCTTTAAGACCCAAACATCATTGCTCCAAGAAACATTTTTTCCTTTAAAATCTTTGAATCAAATTACAACCATTAGACAGTGGCTTGCTCATTATCATGCCTATACCCCCTTTCAGTTCCTTATTACAATATTCTCAGAGTGCGGAGAAAGAAAAGATCACACCACACTTACATGTGGTTGATGACCTGTGGCAACTCATGAGTGATCACGAAGAGACCACACCCACCCGATCTGGCACGATCTCTATTCCAATCAAGTGTTTTTTTGTTTTTTTTTTTAAAAAAAAGCCATAGAAGGACCGTGTCAGAACCAACTATGCATGAAAAAGAAAACCTCTCAATGACTTTCACCTCTTACATAATAAAATCCTACTATATGTTATACACTACCAGTAGCAAGCTTCTATTGATATAAAAAGTAAACGTTTTCAATGCAAACAAACAACAACAAAAAATGAGCTATGGGGACCAAAAGTCACGCTAAAAATATAGAATCTGAGAATGTTATTTTTCTTGTTGACATTCCTACCTTGCACTGAACAGTGCGTGTGATACAATTTCCAATAGTTCCCTATCCAGTATTTTTTAGCATTAAAAAAAGAAAATCAATAATAGGCCTATATCTTTTTAAATATACAAATAGAAACAGAGAATGTCGTTGACATAAATTTCTTGTCATTTACAGTGGGTGTGACACTCACAATTGCTAATATTTCCCTATTCAACTTTTTAGTACATCCTTTTCCTTCTTTCCTCCTTTTCTCTTGGTTTGAACTTCAAGTTTTGTTATTACTTATTCCCACAAATATAAAATAGAAATGGAGAAACAGAGAAAAGGAAAAAAAATCGAAGAGGTTATCTTTGGTATAGGCCTATATTTTTATCACATTTACTTGGCACATATAAGAAGGCCTAAGGAGCAGCCTGTACAATCAATCAGAATCACTTTAGGCTCTAATTAATATTTATTAAAAGAAAACAAAATATATAGGTCTATATATCTTCGAATTACACAAAACAAATAAAGGGTGATTATTCCATGAACGTCTTCTAGTTCCTTCATTCTAGTTTCTTTTCTTTGCATGATTATAACACATCTTAATAATCAAATTATCAGCTATGTTGCTTTTCACTTTTGAAACACTTCTTCTCCTTTCCTTCCTTCAAAAAGAGAGTTTTTAGTATCAAATTCTTTCTCCATCCCGCAGTGCTCGAGGTTCATAAGAGTATGCAATATCTTTTCTCAAACCACTCTTTATGTTATTGTTTTATTTTCCCGTCTTCTTTATCCTGCATTTCTCTTCCTTTTTTGGTTTGAATAGGAATATACTATTCTTCAATCATCCTCATTGCATCTTCCAGAAATAATGAGACAAATTTTGCTTTCAGTTGACTCGCATTTTGTTATAAAATATTTATCAAACCAAATTCTTATCACAGTAAAACAGTTTAAATGGTGTTTAGAAGGATCTCACTATGCGAAAAACCTCTTTAACTCCGTAGTCTAGAAAATTAAATCCTTAGTGTAAGCGAATGTAAACATAAATGATACTTATCCAAGCTTTCCTCCTTGCATTCTCATAGCGCCAGTTGCTTATTCAGGGAGATTGGACTCTGCACCAGCAGCTACCTGAAGACGTATTCCTGGGTTACCGGGATGTGTCTCCGTAGGAAGTTGCCGAATGAACACTTGTTGTCTCTCCCGTGGCACATAGACTCGATCGATATACAACTTCCAAGGTTCGCTTCGGGAGAAGTAAGCCATCTTACCTGAAGACCGGGCTGCCTTTAAGGCTGGCAATTGAGCTCGTTGACGTTCTCTTATTCGCAGTGGGAGATCCTCTGTAATAAACATGCGTGAACCCTTCAAATTCTTCGCCTTTTGAAACACAGCAGCGCGATCTTTATATCTTAAAAATCTTGCAATGATGGGGCGCGGTCTTCTGGCAGAGTTGATCCGATGGGCTCTTTGAAATTCAATCTCATCTGCACTCGCTCTATCAAATCTAAGATGCTCCACAAAAAAGTCCCGTAAAAGGTTCTCCACATCTTCCTGTTGATTGCCTTCTACTATTCCGTGAAAAAGTAGATTTTCTCGATTAATGTATGACTTGAGACTGTCAATTTCCTGGTTGACTATTTCCTTATCCTCCTTCATTTTCTGCTGGAATTCTGAAATGCTTTGTTCATTAAATGTGACCGAATTCACAACATCGTTAAGTTTTTCTTCAAATTTCTTTATTTTGGCTTCAAAGTTAAGTTCCAAAACTTGAATTCTATCTAGTACCTTTCCTATCTCCTCTGCTAACAGATTCTTAATGGCAGGCAAGAGAGCAGGTCCTTCGGGACTAGAGCCGGTAGATGGTCGGGGGCGTTTCCCGCCTTGTTTCCCTCGATGACCGCTAGACATTTTCGTAGTTACCGCCTATTTTTTTCAACTTCAAATATCCACGTTACGTAATGGGAGAGAGGAGGCGAACCCGCGATACGTGTCACTCTCGGACGAACATTCTTTAAAGTTATCGATGAGGGATCGATACCCGTTGATCTGGAATATACTTGCAATAAATTTGGCATTAAAATCGCATCCACGACGGGGAGATCAATCTAACAAATACAGGAGAAAAAAGTCGAAGATTTTATTAAAATCGTTTCATTCCAGCGTCTAAGAATATTGTACTGTTCTACTTACTGGTTGCATTTCACGTTGCTCTGTGATGTGAATACTATTTTAATTATTGTTACTTTTTTACCACCGCAAAGGAAAATTTATTGAACCAAAATAGTTTGATATGAACTCCGGATCGATGAAGATGGAGGGATTATTTTTTAATTGTATTCGACATTGTGTTAACAGTGGTATCCATACTTCAGTTCTGCCAATTATTGTGGTGATCTCGCTCTTAGTTTGCAAGATCGAATCTGCATCAATCTCTGAACAGGCTGTCAAAGTAAGTCATTAATCATGATCTCTTTTGTATTCTTAAACTTTATATATGTCTGGTCGTCTTTTAACGACCAGTGAATAGCACGAGGCATGAGACTGCAGTTGCAACGCTCCACATCACAGAATCACATCAGGGCATTTTCGTTTGTGAACGCAGCTCAAAAACACCTCTAATATAAGTCTTTAAGTTTCTAATATGCATGTAATATGGGTGTTTCATTGTTACTAAGATTGGTAGAAAATCAAGATGTGTTTCATCCCGATTCTTTGTGCGACGGGCCCGTACTTGAAGGGCTACTCCGGGCTGAAAATATCTTTATTTAAATAGATAGAGCAAAATTCACATTGCAAAACGCAAAAAATACCATCAAAATGAATAGTGAAGTTTTCATGATGTGCGAATATGTTATATCTTCCTTCTTATGAAATAACTTGCAACATTAAATATCTAATGCACTGAATCAGTTTTCAATCCAATATGTTTAATTCTCGGAGGAAAAATATTGAGTAAACCTAAATTCATATAATAA